>NC_079191.1:66645469-66947172 GCF_029499605.1 Hyla sarda
GAATTTTCGGGAAGGGGGGGGAAGCATTATTTTCAGGCGGGGGAGGCATTATTTTGGAGGGGAGGTCTTATTTTCGGGGGTGGTGGGGGGGTGGGGTTCGTCTTATTTTTGGTGGAGGCCTTATATTTAGCCTTGATTCAAAAGGCACAATAAGCCTTATTTTTGGGGGATGTCTAATTTACGGGGAAACACGGTATTTGCTAAATTAATGTATGGGAAGTGGTTGTCTGTGCTCACAGTGTGTAAAAAACGGATGCATTTACATTAAATATTTCTGCCCATGATATGATCACCCTAACTTTTAAAGTCCTCAAAACTATAGCATGTTGGTTCTTAAAGGGTTATTGTCATAAAAATAAAAAAATAAAACTTTTGACATGTTGCTCAAACATATCAAGTTTTTGATCGCACACAGTCTCACTTATGATGCTCTCTACAATTATGAGATATAAGCCGAGAAATTAGGCAGAATTGCACTCAGGGAGCAGAGCCCAATGCCGTCCGCATTCCCAGCTTATATCTCATAAGCGGGTATCGACAGTAACACCTGGTGCAATCAAAAACTTTTGACATGTTTGAGCAACAAGTCAAAAGTTGTTTTAAATGAAAGTAACTCTTGGTGTTCTTCCTTGCTGGTAGAATCCTTAGGCAATAAACTGGTCAGTAGTTATTTCCTTAAAATGACCACCGAGAGAAACGGTAGTTTGTAGGTCACACATATTAGGCTACAGATATGTTGATTCTAAGTTTCCCTAGAAATATAATGTACAACACATATCGGCAACACAACTGAAGGCTGAAGACCGTGCAAAGAGGGCCCCGAACAGTGATCGGACCGTAGGCAAGCAGACCCTTATCTACTATACTGCGCTGGAGTACCCCTTTAAAATAACAAAATATATAGATATTATAAGATCTAACCTATAGGGGGTCTTTTTTCATGCTTGAAGCTCACACACTATAGTTTGCCATTGCTTACAGCTGCTTTGTTCTGATTGACTGCCAACTGTTGATAACGTCACTGGGTATCATTATAAAAAGTGTGATCATACATGATTATAAGTGTGAAGTTTATATGTTGTATGGCCTTCTAGTGTCAGTAAAAACAAGGCCATTAGAACTGAACAGAGCTCAGTAGCATATATGACAGATTAGGTGCACAATTTAGGAAGGAATTAAAAGAACAATGGCGAAGAATGGGAATAACAAGTATAAAACAGCGATATCTACAGGAGTTGGATGATAAAATAATTTTTTTACATAGTCAAGTTAAACACTTACTGACACCCCTCCTCATCATTAATGCCTCCTTTTTTCGTAGTCATGTAGCTTATATCGCTGTTGATAAACTGTATTACTTTTACTGTTCTAAAAATCTGTTCTTTTGTTTTAGTGGTATGATATGTTAGACCTGATAGAGTTCCGGAGGGGAATGGTTCTCAGTGCTTGCCTGTTAGGAGCCTCTATGACCTGAGTTGCTTAGTTAATTACCTGTATTGAAAACAAAACGATGCCTCGTGTTATGAGTGCACCCCAAAATGTGTCATTGGTGTATAGATTTATTATTATTTTTTATCAACAAAGTCACATAAAAAATATTCGATTGAAATTTCCTTCCATGTGTCCGCAGTGCCTATCACAATTTGGTTGATGAGTTGATGGCTGTTTTAAGGTAAATTGATCGCAATAAGAACAAAAATTGCTTTTCAAAGATATCCATAGCCAAATAGGGCAACCTACCACTTGCCCCAAACCCCTATCCCTACCTACTTGGATGACCTGCCCTAAATGGTGGCCGCCAACCGGGCCATGGTCCCTAGTACACTGAACTATGTTTAGGGGTGTAAGAGTAGTCAGAACGGTTAAGCTCCAAACCAGGTCAGTAACACGCATGTAAGGTACAAAAGCATCAGGCAAGAGCAATGTCAGGAAACAGGCAAAGGTCAAGTCACAGGGGGTCAGCAAGGATAAACAGGCACATGAAATGAGTAAAATGAGTGATGGAAAGAACCTCTCTCACAAGCACAGGTATGTTTGTAACAAAACCTTTAATATAACAGCAGACCCTTTCACTAAGCAAGCATGGAGAGAGGGAACAAAAATACAAAAAAAAAAATATGTAATTTACACACATTTCTGTGAACCACTTCATTGAACACCCACCTTCTTCTACATTTGTTTTTCTTGTTTTTCTTTTTTTTTTTACAATAGGTATGCTTTAACAGTGAATGTTTTCTTTAAATCTTTTTATTGGAAAATCTCCCTAACATATAACAACACACATTCATAAAATACACACCTTCACCTTCAAATCATTGAACTTGAATCTATAAGGTCGTATCTGTAATAAATACATTTTCACAGTTCAATGAATATCGTCAACTACACAACTGGGATCTTTCATAGTGGAGACTAGTAGGTCTTTCATCGGCGGATCTTACCAGCCATAGTTTTTACAGCCAGGTGCTCCTCAAGGAGTTTGACATATGCACTAGGCCTGATACAAATACTGGAAAACCATAAAATAATATAGTTTATAGAACTAGAATGAGTGTGAATCATTATTTTTTTACGGGTACCACTTAATGTGCGGAGGGGATACTCTTTGCAAAATGTGGAAAAAAAAACTTTCCCTTTTATACTTATTCGGTCCAAATCTTAAGGTTTAAATTATTCTACTCTACAAACCGTCCTTCATATCTTGGCAGTAGTGATTTCCATTTTTTATTCCTTGGGTATCCATAATCTTATTAAAATCAAAAACACATGCCTTAAAGTTTATTCGACAGTTCAATTCTGAGAAGAGGCTGATACTTTATTACCAGATACAATAACAGTAACAATACAGAAGAATGTTGTTAAAACATTGAAGGTCGCACTTAAAAGAATTTGGAAAACGAGATTCTTTTTTAATTTGCAAATCATTATTTTTGAAGCTCAAATCTCTTGGTAGTTATTATGGGAAAAAAATAAAAAATGTTTTTCTTCTTTTTTTTCTCAGCCATCTTTTTTTTTTTCTTCTAACCTTCTTAGGTTGTGGAGTGGAGATAAAACCAAAAAACCTGGAGATTTAAAATAACTTTGGTTTGAGGGTTTTCACACTTATTTTTATCCCCTGTCTTAGGGTAAAAGGAATTTGTCTGTGGAAATATAAGAGCGATAGAATTACCCGAGATTTGTAAATGCTTCAAAATTCATGTAGAGGAACACGAAGTCTATAAACATCTGGTCAAGGTAATTCGCATTCCAAATACTATTTAGTAGCTTGCACGTTTGCTTATACAGCTATTAAAATATCTAAAGGAAATTAAACAAATATGTTAGAATTAGGGAAAAAATATTGTTTTACAGTTCTACGGTAAGTCAATAAGACAACATCTGGCCAATGACACTTGACTTTGATCCGTGAGTCCTATCTTTTATTTCGGTGCCACTAAATTAGGTCTTATATGAGTCACTGTTTTCCAAGATTTCTGGCCATAGAAATCTTAAGCCGAAAATGCTCCTGGCACGCCTGTCAAAGCAGAACTGCGGGGAGTAGTTTATTTTATTTTCTTTCACTGTTTTTTGGCCTATACATTGGTTTTTGGCTTCTGTATAGGTTTCTGTTTCGAGAAATTATCTCTTTCTGTAAATCTGAATTAATTGGTGAAATGAAGACTAAAAACTGCACGAATAAGTGTTTACTACGGCTTTAATCTGTTGAGATAAGAAAAGTATTGTGGAAATGTTTGGATTTTTACACACAAAAAAGAAATATGTGTTTAAAAAATTGAATCAATGAAAGTGAAAGTGAAGTTGAACATCACGAAGGTACAATGGGAGATAAAAATTGAAAATTAATTTCTTGCATATCTATATTTCATAATTTATAAGGATTTTTTTGTATAATAAATACAAATCATATTTGTTTAGAAATAAACAAAATGTTGTCTTCTAGAAAAAAAAGTGGTCAACAACTATGATCACATTCATATGGGACTTGCAAGGGTTAAAAAAGTGTAAAAAAATGTATACCCCTGTTCGCAGGATAGGAAATAAGTGTCAGATTGTTGGGTGTCCAACCGCCAGGGATACAGCATACATGTATCTCCAGCTTCCATATAGACATGTATGGAGGGGGCATGGTGACCACCACTTTGTGCTGTGGTCAAAACAGCATAATTCATGCGGAGAGGCAGGGCCCCAGGCAGGAGATTGCAGAGGGTCCCAGAAGACCCCCATGATCTGACACTTATCCTGCGAATAGGGGATACTTTTTTTTTGTACTGGACTACTCCTTTAACCTGTCCAGGGCAAAGAGCGTACAGGTACACCCTTGCGTCCTGGTACTTAAGGACCAAGGGCGTACCTGTACACCCTGGCCCCATTATAGGGGTTTAAACCATTCTCATGAGCGGAGAACGCTTCAAACCAGATGGGTCCCTGTTGCTATGGGCAGCCAGTACAGAAGGTTAATGCCAGGCACCGCTGATCAGGCTAATGACTGGCATTAACCCTTTACACACCGCAATCAGAGTTGATAGCGGTGTCTAAAGTGCAGAGTTAACGGTGTTGGTAGCTCAGTGGAGCTGATCGGGACATCTGCGGTGTAATCGCGGGTCCTGATCAGCTCAGTTGACGGCGGGAGGGCCCTCACCTGCCTCCTTGCTGTCCGATCGGTCCTCTGCTTCTCCCAGCCAGCCATGCAGGCTGGAGCAGCAGAGCACTGACAACACTGATCTAAGCTATGCTATGGCATAGCATTGATCAGTATATGCAATCAAAATATTGCATGGCATAGCCCCCTATGGGGACTAAAAAATGTTTTTTAATAAGTTAATACATTTTTTTTTAGAAGTTAATAAAAGGGAATTAACCTCTTCCCTTATAAAAGTTTGAATCACCCCCTTTTCCCATTTTTTAAATAAAATAATGTAATAACAAATAAACATAATCATATGTGTCCGAACTATTCAAATTTAAGGGTAGTTAAACCGCACGGTCAATGGCGTACATGTAAAAAAAACACCAAAGTCTAAAACTGCATTTTTGATCACTTTATCTACCATACAAAAAACTAATAAAAAGGGATCAAAAAGTCCAATCAAAATAAAAATGGTAACAATAAAAACTACAGATCACGGAGCAAAAAATGAGCCCTCATGTAGCCCCGTAAAAATAAAAAAAAGTTATAGGAGTCAGAAGATGACAATTTAAAAAATACTAATTTTGGTGCATGTAGTTATAATTTTTTAAAGTAGTAAATTAAAGTAAAACCTACATAAATTGGATATGCTTTTGACCATATAGACCTACAGAATACATTTTTACCAAAAATGACACTGTGTTGAAACAAAAGCCCCTAAAAAGTTACACATTTTTTTTTTTCTATTTCACCCCACAAATATATATTTTTATTTTAAAAAAGTAAAAAATTGGTGACGCAAAAAACAAGCCCTCTAAAGAGTTATGATTTTTAGAAGGGGAGGAGGAAAAAATGAAAGTTCATTAATGAAAATTGGCCTGGTCCTTAAGATCAAAATGGGCTTTGCCCTTAAGTGGTTAAAGGGGGACTCTGGTGGAAAACTATATATATATATATATATATATATATATATATATATATATATATATTTTTTTTTTTTTTATTAACTGGTTCCAGAAAAATAAATAGATCTGTAAATTACTTTTATTAAAAAAAATCTTAATGCTTCCAGTACTTATCAGCTGCTGTAGGCTCCACAGGAAGTTGTGTAGTTCTTTCCAGTCTGACCACAGTGCTCTCTGCTGACACCTCTGTCCGTGTCAAGAACAGTCCGGAGCAGGAGAGGTTTGCTATGGGGATTTGCTCCTACTCTGGACAATTCCTGACATGGACAGAGGTGTCAGCAGAAAATCATTTCTCAACTTCCACTTCCTCTGGAGCATGCAGCAGCTGATAAGTACGGGAAGAATTAAGATTTTTTAATAGAAATAATTTGCAGATCTGTTTAACTTTCTGACACCAGTTGATGAAAAATAAATAAATAAATGTTTTCCACTGAAGTACTCCTTTAAGGCAGTGTTTTCAAATGAGTTTGCCTCTAGCTGTTGCAAAATTACCAACTCCAAGCTGTATCAAGACTTGTATGAGGAAAAATTACAAGTTGTATTTTAGTACACCATTTAAGGGGTACTGATAATTTATTATATCACAATATTTATTTTTTGGAAGGTAAAAGAAAAAAACAGTAATTACGCAATTTAAAAAAAAAAATTTTACAGCACGAAATGACAGTCTGTTTTGTGCAGAGACTATTGGGAGAGATTGTTGTCTCTTGTGCTGTCTTCAGCCCGTGAACCACAATAAACTCAAGATTTTGTTTTCCTGATGTTGAATGCCGATGTTATTCCCTATGATGGATATCAACTATTTATAAGAAAAAACTTGCTTTTGTGTCACAGTATCCATAACATGTTTATACTTTATCGACTATATGAGGGCTTGTTTTCTGTCTGTCTAGTTGTAGTTTTATAGGTACCATTTTGGATAAAAAAAATTTTTTGATAGCTTGATTAATAAACAAAGAACAGAAATTTAAAGGGGTATTCCAGGAAAAAAACTTTTTTATATATATCAACTGGCTCTTATCAAAATTAAAATGGTACCAATAAAAACTGCAGATCACAATATAAGCACATTGCACAGAACATAAAATCCCCAAAAGTTGCCAAACTCCATTTTTTTATTCTATTGTGCCCATTGTATGGCATGAATAGCTCTGAGGGTCACGGCAGGTGGTGGATCCTTTGGGCCTGTGTGGATGATGACGTGATCCGTGCCAGGGAGCGGAGTCTAAGGTGCCGCTGGTCTTCACCAAAACCTGCCGCAAAGCAGGATTGTTTTTCTGCGGCATGCGGCACACAGGTTGCTGTCCCTGGCGCGACTCGTCCACACAGGTTGCCGGGATGTGGCCGGCAGCGGGGACATGACAAGAGAATGCTCAGGGCCAGCGTGTCTGGCTGGAGCGCAGTTGTTACCATAGCCTTCATTTTCCTGTGATGGGTCACAAGATTTTAGAGAGTGTTGGATGAGATTGAGGTCTATGCAGGCCACTCAAATGTCTCCACACCAAACTAGTCATATAATGCCTTTATGGATCTTTGTACACAGGAGTCATGGTAGAACACAAAAGGGCTTTCCTTATACTCTTACTATAAAATAGAAAGCATACAATTGCAGTGTCAATACTACTTTTCATTGGAAATAGGAGACATGAAACCAACCCTACGCCATATACCAGCCCTTTACTGGATTTTACAGAAAACACTATACATTCCAGTAGGTAGCTTACTCTGGGTATCTCCCAAATTGAGATGAGGCCACTAGAAAATGAAACACAATTCATTGCTCTAGGGAACACATTTTCATGGCTCTAAATCCAAAATCGTTCTTTACACCTCTTGCTTGGCATTGTGCGGGGTGATCTTAGGCAACTTACTGACCATGGAATAATTAGCATATCTCTAATAGGTAGCACTGAAAAAAACAGTTCTCATCCTTCTGAAGAGAGCTGGATTGTATACAAGGAAAGGCAGTAATAGTAATTTCCATAGTGTATTTGGATAAGGGTCTTTCTTGTATATTGTTCCTCTTATTTGCCAAAGGATTCAGCAACCCATTGATAGAGGTGCACAGGGGAATTCATCAAAAGTGGTGTAGGTGAATGTCTTTTTACCTCTGATTTAGTACATGGTGCAGGGCAAGTGATAAATATGGTGCTGATGATCACATTTCTTACTTCAGTACTCCCCTTTGTATGGTGATTCCTCTGAGACTTTTTGTGCGAGTCCCGCTGCAGCTGCCGGGGCTGCAATCACGCCGGAAGCATTAACCCCATAGATGCCATGATCAATCCTGATCACGGCATCTATGGTGTTGACAGGGGGAGCGTGCTTCCCCTGTTCATCAGCGGCGGCGCTGTGATGCGATCACAAGGTCGCCGTTGGTTGCTATGGCAGCAGGAGGTCAGATCATGACCTCCTGTCTGCCTGCTACGGAAGCCTGTGAGATCCACAGGCTGGATCGCACAGGCTGCAGTGTGTGCAGCTCATCAGGTCATACTGTGCTGCTGTACAAATGTATTGCAGCAGAGTATAACCTGTAAAAAAAAATTCTTCAATAAAAGTATGAAGTGTAAAAAAAGAAAAAAAGAAATGCCCCTTTCCCGATAAAAGTCATAAAAAAGATGAAAAACACAAATCATATACATAATAGGTATTGCCACATCCATAATGACGTGTACTGTAAAACTATAATGTAAATTATCCTGCACGGTGAACGCCGTAAAGACAAAAAAGCTCAGAAAAAGCGTTCTAAAGTTATTACCATTTAACCCCTTAAGGACCTGGCTATTTTTTGCACATTTGACCACTGTCACTTTAACCCCCTAAGGACTCAGCCCATTTGGGCCTTAAAGGGGTACTCCGGCGCTTAGACATCTTATCCCCTATCCAAAGGATAGGGGATAAGATGCCTGATCGCAGGGGTTCCGCCGCTGGGGACCCCCGTGATCTTGCATGCGGCACCCCGTTAAAATCTGACTACTGTCGATCACAGGGCCGGAGCATTGTGACGTAACGGCTCCGCCCCTGTGTGACATCATGCTCCGCCCCCTCAATGCAAGCCTATGGCCTATGCATGTCTAAGCGCTGGAGTACCCCTTTAAGGACTCTTTATTTATACATTTTTGTTTTTCCTCCTTGCTTTCTAAAAAGCATAACTCTTTTATATTTTCATCCACAGACTGGTATGAGGGCTTGTTTTTTGCGCAACCAGTTGTCCATTGTAATGACATCACTGATTTTAGCATGAAACATATGGCGCAACAAACAAAAACACCATCTGTTTTTGGAAATTGATAAGAAAACCGCAATTTTGCAAATTTTGGAAGGTTTGGTTTTCATGCTGTACACTTTACGGTAAAAAATGACATGTTTTATTTATTCTGTGGGTCAATATGATTAAAATGATACCCATGATTACATCATTTTCTATTATTATATCACTTTTTAACCAAATTAGTGCGTTTAAAACCCCTCTATTTTGCTGACGTATAACTTATTAATTTTTCTGTATAAGCGGCAGTATGAGGGCTCATTTTTTGCGCCGTGATCTGTAAATTTTTTTGATACCACATTTGCATGTATAATAAAACTTTAATACATTTTTTTATAAAAAAATGTTTTTATAAAATGTTTTAAAACCAACAATTTTAGATTTTTTTTTTTATGTTCATGCAGTTCACCGTATGGGATAATTAACATTATAATTTAATAGTTCAGATATTTAGGCACGCGTCAAGACCAAATATGAAAAAAAAAAATTTTTAAATGTTTTATTCAAATTTTCAAAAAACAAAGGAGTTACAAACTTTACAAAAATACAAAAAACCTAGATCCCTCGCAGGGGATAGAATCACATATGATAGAGTATTCAGGAAAGAGGAAAGTTAATCAAGACATGCCAATTGGAGTACCTCATCTGCGGCAACATATTAAACTGTGATGGAGTGCAGGTAAAGTTGGTTGAAAGTATGTCAATAGTACAAATAGCTGGAGGAAAGTCGTCATGGCTCCAGGAAGGCAGTATGAAAACAAAACGCGTGTGAAACTGCGCGGTTCAATTCAATACCAATGGTACTGTGATATTGGGTTGGCAGCAATAGTGAATAACAGAAATAAAATACAATAAAATAGAAATTCAAAAATCAAAAGTAGAAAATGGAGTAAGCCTAAGAAGTAGTACAGTAGACCAACATGAGATCAACCAATATCCATCTGCTAAATAAAATATCGTTGTGGCTGCGATAGCAGTACATAGCTAAAACTGGTACCACTAGGAACATAAGTAGGTGGGTGGCACACCCTTTCAATAGAAAAGGAAAAACATAAAGATAAGAACCAGTAGTGTCAGGAAGAATAGAGGATAGATTCAGCATGTTCCCAAAGGAACATAATGGGCACTGTGCAACCACACTTCCCACCTCTTTTGGAATTTAAAGTCATTGTGATTTGCTAAAGCAAAAGACCACTCATAGTCATATGAAAGGTTCATATAAGCCAAAATTTCTGAAAGAGTAGGTACAGTCGGAGATTTCCAATGTCTAGTTATAAACAGATTGGTGGACATTAGAAGGTGTGCTACCACCGTTCGGACTGGAAAGGGTTTCTCCTGTAAATCTATCAGTAGAAGACAATTTACATTTTTATTGGGGGAGGGGATTTTTAAATTTTTTTAACTTTAATTTTTAACTTTTTTTTTTTTAACTTTTATTATTATTACACTTCAAAAGTCCCCATAGGGGACTATTTATAGCAATCATTTGATTGCTAATACTGTTCAGTGCTATGCAGAGGACATAGCACTGATCAGTGTTATCGGCTATCTTCTGTTCTGGTCTGCTCGATTACAGACCAGAGCAGAAGATGCCGGGAGACAGACGGAGGCAGGTGAGGGGACCTTTGTCCGTCATTACAGAGGCCATGATCTGTATTGATCACGGCATTTGGGGGGTTAATGGCGGACATCCGCACGATCGCGGATGTCCGCCATTACCGGCGGGGCCCTGGCTGCTATCAGCAGCTGGGACCTACCGCCCATGACCCGAGCATCGCTCCGATGCTCGCGGTTATATTATAGGACGTAAATGGACGTCCTGGTGCGTTAAGTACCACCTCACCAGGACGTATATTTATGACCTGCGTCCTTAAGGGGTTAAGCATTAATGCTTTTAATTTTCATTCTGATTCCGAGATTGTTTTTTTATGACATATTCTACTCTATGTTAGGAGTAAAATTTAGTTGATACTTGCATCATTTCTTGATGAAAAAAATTTAAAATTTTGCATTTTTTTTTACCTTGAAGCTCTCTGCTTATAAGGAACATGGATATTACAAATAAATGATATATTGATTCACAAATACAATATGTCTACTTTATGTTGGCATCATAAAGTTGATATGTTTTTACTTTTGGAAGACATCAGAGGGCTTCAAACTTCAGCAGCAATTTTCCAATTTTCCACAAAATTTTCTAAATCGAAACTTTTCACGGATCAGTTTTGAAGTGGATTTGAAGAGCCTTCACATTAGAAATACCCCATAAATTACCCATTTATAAAAACTGCACCAATCAAAGTATCCAAAATGACATTTAAAAAGCTTGTTTACCATTTAGGTGTTTCACAGGAATAGCAGCAAATTGAAGGAGAAAATTCAAAATCTTCATTTTTTACACTCGTATGTTCTTGCAGACCCAGTTTTTGAATTTTTACAAGGGGTAAAAGGAGAGAAATCTTCCTAAAATTTGTAACCCAATTTCTCTTGAGTAAGGAAATATCTCATATGTGTATGTGAAGTGCTTTGTGGGTGCACTACAAGGCTCAGAAGGGGAGGAGCAACAGTGAGATTTTGTAGAGTGAGTTTTTGGGGGGCATATCCCATTTAGGAAGCCTCTATGGTGCCAGAAAAGCAAAAAACAAACAAACACATGGCATACTATTTTGGAAACTACACTCCTCAAGGAACATAACAAGGGGTACAGTGAGCCTTACCACACCACAGGTGTTTGATGACTTTTCGTTAAAGTCGGATGTGTAAATTATTTTTTTTCCACTAAAATGCTGGCTTTCCCCCAAATTTTACATTTTTACAAGGGGTAATAGGAGAAAATGCCCCCCAAAATTTGTAACCCCATCTCTTCTGAGTATAGAAATACCCTATATGGGGACGTCATGTGCACTGCGGGTGCACTACAATGCTCAGAAGAGGAGTCACATTTGGCTTTTGGAAAGCAAATTTTGCTGAAAGGGTTTTTGGGGGGCATGTCACATTTAAGAAGCCCCTATGGTGCCAGAACAGCAAAAAAAAAAAAAAAAAACAACATGGCATACTATTTTGGAAACTGCACCCCTCAAGGAATGTAACAAGGGGTACAGTAAGCCTTAACACCCCACAGGTGTTTGACAACTTTTGTTAAAGTCGGATGTGTAGGTATTTTAGTTTTTTTCACTGAAAAATGCTGGTTTTTCCACAAATGTTATATTTTTATAAGGGGTAATATGAGAAAATGCCCCCCCAAAATTTGTAACCCCATCTCTGCTGAGTATGGAAATACCCCATGTGTGGACGTCAAGTGCACTGCGGGTGAACAACAAGGATCAGAAGAGAAGGAGTCACATTTGCAAATTTTGCTGAAATGTTGGGGGGGGGGGATGTCGCATTTAGGAAGCCCCTGTGGTGCCAGAACAGCAAAAAAATACCCACATTGCATACTATTTTGGAAACTACACCCCTCAAGGAACAGAACAAGGGGTACAGTGAGCCTTAACACCCCACAGGTGTTTGATAAATGTTCATTAAAGTGGGATGTGAATTTTTACATTAAAATGCTGGGGTTAACCCAAATTTTTAATTTTCACAAGTGGTAACAGGAGAGACCGTAAATTTGGACATTTCTTTGGATTAAGGACATACCTCATATCTGGACATAAACAGCTCTGCGGGTGCACACCGGTCGCGGAGGAGCAGGAGCACAGTCAGGGGTCTTGAGCTTCTATATAGCTGCATATAGAGCCAGAACAGCCAGATCCCCCCTCAAGGAGGGTTAATTGGGGTACATTACTAAAAAAAAAAGGGGTACAGTGGGACATAAAATCGTAAAACAGGTTATGTTCCCAGAATGATGACACAGAGCATAGCCAAAACTAAAAAATGTGCTCACCCCAAACCCTATGCTCTGAATCATCATTCTGGGAATGTGATGTGTGTGGCCGTCCCTAACCTGTTGCCTCAAATGTGCACCCGCTCAGGTGGAGAGAGAGCGCTGCGCATTTTAGGCAACATAAAAAGTCCCCGATGATAGTGACTCAGTGACCCATGACCCATTTTTGGAAAAAAAAAAACCAGAGGTCTTTTTGGGCAATTTACCCCCAGAGTTTTTTGGGCAATTTAGTGGTTTTATGGGGTTAAAACTTGGAATGTACTCTGGACTTGGTACATTGGGGTCAAATTATTGAAAATTCAAATGAAAAGGGAAAATGTAGTACTGTATGCAAGTGTGATACTCCCTGAAGCAGTTTTTAATGCACAGACCCGGATGATCATAGCAAGTGTAACATTGAGTGGTGGTGTCCTTCCGTATTTTCCTCTTGTGACATACTCTGCATTTTTTCTTGGATCATTCCTTCTTTCCAGTGTTCGGGACCTCACCTGGAAAGTGTTGGTCTGGGACGATCCTGGCACCTATATTTCCAGTTTCTTGGGAAGTCCGGCCTGCTCTTTCCTGGTCGCCAAAGATCAGGGCCCTCAGGACTTCTTTTTGGAACTGGAGGAATGTCCCTGTGTTGCCAGCGTTCTGGGACAGTACAAAAGAGTTGTACATTGCAACCTGTACCAAGTAGACCGCAACTTTTTTGTACCATACCCGTGTTTTACACATGGTCATGTATCGCTTGAGGACTTGATCAGAGAGATCAACTCCCTCCATATACTGATTGTAGTCCAGAATACAATCAGGCTTGAGGACCATTGTTGCGGTACCTCGCACAGGGACAGGTGAGCTGCCGTTACCATGAATTGTTGTCAGCATAAGGACATCCCTCTTATCCTTATACCTGACCAGCAACAGGTTTTCATGGGTAAGGGCACGGGACTCACCCTTGGGCATAGGTGTCTGCAGAAAATTTTGAGGGAGGCCTCTCTGGTTCTTCCGCACGGTCCCACAAGTTGACGTGGATCTGGCGGCAAGGGATGTGAACAGAGGGATTCTGGTATAAAAGTTGTCCACATAAAGGTGGTAACCCTTATCCAACAATGGGTGCACAACTAACACCCAGAGTTGGGGGACAGTCTGTGGGTTCAATAGAAATCTCGCCCCCCATATGCTCTAAACTTGTAAGTGTACCTGGAGGTACTCTCACAAAGTTTGAAGAGTTGGGCGGGGAAGTATTTAGTGTGTGTGTGTGTATGTCATATATATTTTCATACACGGTTATATGGGAAAAAAAATGCTGGGGCCAAAAAAAACGTGGTGACTGAACGAGGTTGGCGAGCAGAGCTGCGAGAAGGTGACATTAACCCCTCCTCTGCCAGCTGCTATTGGTCGGACAATCAATAGCAGCGCTCCTGGGGGGGGGGGGGGTGATGAAATCGCCCCCCCATAGATACAGGAGGTGATTGAGGGTGTATTTTACACCCCCGATCTCCATGTATCTCCGGGTCATCAGGTCCCGTATAACCGGACTCGCTGCAGATGGCCGGTGTGAATTCACCGGCGATCTGTGGCGATTGCTGACATGGGGGGATCTCAGGACCCCCCTGGACATTTGCACAAGATGCCTGCTGAATGATTTCAGTAGGCATCCCGGTCCTCTCCCCGCCTGGCACACGGCGGGGACCGGAATTCCCAGGGGCGTATAGGTACGCCCTGGGTCCTTAAGTACCAGGGAGCCAGGGCATACCCATACGCCCTGGGTCCTTAAGGAGTTAAAGAGACCTTATCAAATTTGTAAAAAAAAGAAAAAGAAAAAAAGAGCGTGATCAAAAATGTATCCATCCTTTAGGGGTTAATAATGCTGTCAACTGTCAACTGTCAGGGCTGGTGTGGATTTGCACCTAATTAAGCGCAGCTGCGACCAAAGATGCGACAAACTGAAAAGTCGCATGTGATGAATTCCTTACCACTGCATGATATCAACTGAAATCATGACTTGATATGTTCTTTTAGAAAAACCTTCTAAAGCAAAAGTCGCAATGAAAAGTCTCGAAACAGCAACTGAGACAAACTTTGAGGACAAATGTACTCCACAAAACCAGTGTAAAACCAATGATAAATTTCCCCTGTCATTTTTAGGGGTGGGGGGATGGTCAACTGATGCCCCTTGGGAATGGAGAGGTAGTGCACTTGACTAGATCAGATTATCTCTAAAATGGTAGGTCTTTTGGTTTGTTCCCAGTATGCAGTGGCTGGTATCTACCAAAAGTGGTTTATTAAAAGGCAGTTGTTCCACCAGCGGCAGGGGTCACAGGTTCCCAAGTTACAAACATGCCCATTGAAAGTGAAGGCTAGTCTATCTGGCCATATTTAACAGAGATACTGTGAAAGAGAATGCTCAAAAAGTTAATGCCGGCTATGATTGGTGTCAGGTACACACAGTTCATTGCAGCTTGTAGACCAGTCAGGGTGCCCACATCAGAGAGAAATAGAGAGGGTTCCCTGCTCAGCTTCTATTTACTCGAATGGAGATGTAATATCACTTGTTTACCACAGAGGTCACAGATCACTGGATGTTTCAGATGCCAGACCCAAGTCATCAGGGAGCAGGACATTTTATCAGTGATTGGAGAAGATATATATATATATATATATATATATATATATATATATATATAATATGATCATCTAGTTGATTACACAGATCTCTATCCATGGTGCTGAAGGAGTAAAGGTCATCCCCCTCATAAATCTCACACAATATCTGCAGGCATGTATCTGCACAACTTCTTAATACAATGTCAGCAATATATTTTGATACCTATATTAAATATTTTATCTGAAATTATGTTGGAAATAAATGAATCGACCATGTTCCCCTATTCCGAATTTTCGATGTAGCTTTTAGAGCCAAAACCAGAAATGGATAAGAAATGGAGAATTTACAGTATGTTAGAGAAAGACTAAGACTTCTTCACTGTTTAAATCTATTTGTAACTTTAAGGGAGAGGAGGAGCTACACTTTGTTAATGGCTTCATTCTCTTTACTAGTGTGTGTGTGTGGGGTGTGTTTTTGTGTGTGTGAGTGTGTGTGTGTGTGTGTGTGTGTGGGGGGGGGGGGGGGGTGGTCCAAAAAGATAGTATGTAAAAGGATTGTCCCATTTGAATTTGGTCAACCTGTTTAAACTTGATATGGTTGTACATTGTATGCTCGAGTCATGGTCATGAGTTTAAAACTCATCTGAGTTATTTTTCTATTGTTATACATTTAGCATACTGATGTGCCTCTTTTTATGCATGGGATAATAAAGTTTGTCTTTTTTTAACTCCCTTTATTCCAATCCTAAAACCCCACTTAAAAGGGTACTCCACCCCTAGACTCTTTTTCTTTTATCCAAAAGATAGGAGATAAGGTGTCCGATCGCGTCAGGTCTGGTTGCTGGGAGCCCCCCGGGATCTCTAGGCCGGTACACATAATGTTCAGAATGCCGGCTTTGGGCAGCCGTAGTCGTGACATCACAGCCCCTCCATTCATGTCTATGGGAGGGGGCGCGACAGCCATCACCCCCTCCCATAGACATGAATGGGGGGGCGTGGTGTGACATCGCGATCACGGCCACCCGAAGCCGACGTTCTGAACATAATGTTCAGAACAGCGGGGTGCTGGCCCAGAGATCACAGGGGGTCTCAGTGGCCAGACTCACTGCGATCAGATATCTTATCCCCTTTCTTTTTGATAGGGGTTTAGATG
Organism: Hyla sarda; assembly: GCF_029499605.1. NCBI lineage: Eukaryota > Metazoa > Chordata > Amphibia > Anura > Hylidae > Hyla > Hyla sarda. Next base: position 66,661,958 of record NC_079191.1, read on the forward strand.
TCTAGGGGCGGCGTAACCCTTTAAATGTAGGCAAAAGTACTTTGGAGCAAGTTATATATATATATATATATATATATATATATATATATATGACGTAGGTGGTCTTATTCCTCACATAAGGCTGGACCTCTCCTTAGTAGAATTGTATGACTGAGTTAAAAAGTACAAAAAGTACAAGAAAAATTATAGAGATATGTTTTTTTGGCTTTACAGTTTAATTTAGCTCAGCAGAATGATTTTCTCCTAACACGTTGTGTCCAAGATGCTTATCCTAGGAGAAACACAGAAGGGAATCCACCAGATGTGACAAAACTAAGTCCATTATTACTGCTTTTTGCATGATAGCCAATTTTTGTGTTAGCCTGAGGTCCATTGATAGGAAAAATAGGCATGCAAATGGACAGCCTGGGAAAACCTCAGATTTCCCATGCATTATACACAGATCACATGCGTTTAAGTAGAAGCACAGACATTTACTGAGCTTTGCAGCTGAAATCATAAACTTGAGGAAGAAGTTCATAACATCTCTATATCTTAAAAAAGTGCAATATGATTTTTAAGCTTTCTATACCTTTTGGGGATTGAAACCGAAGTTTAAAAAACTGCATTTGGACTTGCTTAAACATTTCTCAAGAATATTTCTCTGTAAAGGAAGGGGAAAAGTTCACCGTGCCTATAAAAAAAGAAAGTTTCCAATAAACCACAAAGCATTTCTGCTACCAGTGAAAATGACTATTGGAATCAGTTAAAGGAGAAGATTACGAGTGGTTAGAAATGTAGATCGTTCTGCCAGATTTTAGCCATTACATTGAAATTGTTGTAAAGAAAAAAAAAAATAATTGTAACTCTACCCGGGTCTGTATGGGAAATTGGGAGAGCTGAGATTTGTAAAGTGGAAGACAAAAAATATGTTGAAAGCAATTTGTCAGTTTCTAGGACTTTATTAAGGGACATTGTGGGTGACTTGAAGATGTCGACCTCAGAAGTGAAGAAAAACACACACACACACACATATATATATATATATATGTGAGCACTGACGTAGATATGGATTGGTTAGGTCTCCCAATAAATACAAAAAATGATAGACCAGTAGGGAACCTCTGAAACATAGCTTTTAATGTATAACAATAAAAAAAATGTTTTTTGTTATACATTAAAAGCTGTTTTAGAGGTTCTATCATTTTTCATATATATATATATATATATATATATATATATATATATATATATATATTTATTTATTTTTTATTTATTCTTTTGATGATGATTTCCTTAATTTTCCACATTACTCTGCAAGTAAAAATCTTGAGTCAAGATCTCAAGATCCCCACACAAAGGCCTAATAATATCCAAATCTGATGACTGGTCTGGCTCCTAGACATCTTATCCCCTATCCGAAGGATAGGGGATAAGATGTCTGATCAGGGGTACCCCTATCCACTTGGATCATCAAGGAATCGGTTATGGCTTTTCTCTGTTCATATAGTCAGTCCAACATATGGAAGGTGGAATGCTAACGTGTGGTCGCTAATCAGACTATGTTGGGGGATACCGTTCTCACGCTGCAGCTCAAGGAGGGTGTGCTTTGCGGTGTACGAGTGGTTGAAATGCACGCAAAGTTTCCTTCCCATTGTTAGGATGTCTTGCAAATGGGGGGAACACTTCAGGAACCGCTTGACAACCAAACTGAACACATGTGCACATGGCTCAGCCTTCCTTGTTGCAGCACAGATAAGATGTTTTTCCCATTGTCAGTCACCATGGTTCCCATTGACAGTGTTCATGGAGCTAGCCATGCTCCAATTTCTTTATAAATTACTTTTAGAAGTTCTTCCCCGGTGTAACTCCGTTCGTCAAGACAAACCATTTGAAGAACAGCGTGACACTGCCGAGCCCGACACACGTGGTATGCTGAAGGGCCACTGAGACTTGTCCAAGCAGTGGAGGCTGAGGACACGGTGGAGGATGAGGAGGAGGAGTTGCACACTGTCACAGGACTAACGGCCTGAGAGCATGGAAGAGGAAGCAGCGTGACCTGTCCAAGTTAGTGTTGTGGCTGTGCAGGAACCACATTCACCTAGTGGGCCGTAAAGGACATGTATTGTCCCTGACCATAGTTACAGCTCCTGACGTCTGTGCTGCCTAGCACTTTGGTACACACCGACAGACTCAAGGACTGACCCACCTTCTCTTCCACAAAATTGTGCAGGGATGGTACTGCCTTCTTTGCAAACAAATTACAGCTTGGGACTCTACACCTCGGCTCGGCACAGGCAATCAGTTCTCTGAAAGGTGCAGAGTTCACCACTTGAAAAGGGAGGGACTGTAGCACTAGCAACTTGCACATTAGTACATTCAGCTTCTGCGCCGGTGGACGCATACTGTTGTCTCTTGGACATGGCTTTGCCGATGGATTGCTGGCGGAATGACTGACTAAAAGTAGGAGGAGCAGGAGCATCTGGAGCGGCAAAAGGAGGGTATGACACACAGCTTCCTTCGGCTGAGGTGGTGGAGCCTTGGATGGCTGAAAGAGGGAGCGGCGTGCCACTGGGTGATGCAGCAGGCTGGACCACCACATCGGAGCCACAGTTCTCCCAGGCCACTTTATGGTGGTGCAACATATGTTGACGCAGGGCCGTGGTGCCAACATTGGGACTATGGCCATGCTTCACCTTCTGCCGACAAATCTTGCATGTGGCTATGTTAACCTCCTCCGGATGCTTGATGAAAAACTGCCACACCGCCGACTAGCTGATTTTCCCACCAACAATCCGCACTAATTGACTGCTATTTCAAGGAACACCTGTTCCTCCCACTATCTCTTGGGAGGGTAGGCTGACGTGAAGCAGGTGGTCTCCCCTGGGCACGTTTGGCTCCAGAATTTCCACTTCTGCCACCATGCTGACTGCCAACCATGCTTCCACCTTGCTGGCTCAGCTGCTGCCTCACAGGCAACCTGCAACCCTCTTCTCCTGATGATGATGAAGCCCCTTCTGCACCCAGCTCCCAAGTGCGATCGGCTTCATCATCATTATCAACAAGTGTCTGCACGTCACTGGTGTCCTCCTCAGCTTCCTCAACAGTGTCTTCTTCAGGACCCTGAACTCTCACAACACCACCTCCCACGTCACTCTCCTCATCACTGCTTGCCCGCCTAGCGGGAAAGAGGCAGATGTCTCCTCCACTTCTTGGCTGGGCAGTAGCTGCTGACTGTCCTCTATTAGATCATGCTCACTGAATAGTGGAGCTGAACCCACAGCATAAGATAATTCTGTAGGGGCGGGAACAGCATAGGACAGAGGCAATGGGAGGACAGGGACTGCTCCCAGGCCATGCCAACTAAGGGTTGTGTCTGAGGAATCCACCGACTGTTGACTGGGAGTGTCGGATGTCACTTGTGATGAAGTGGATGACAGTGTTAACCAATCAATGACAGCAGATGGGTTGCTGGTCGAGATACGACCCCTAGCTGATAACAGGAGATCAGGCCTCTCGCTGCCACTCACCCCTGGTCTGCTGCAACCTCTGCCTGCACCTGATGAATTTAGGCCTCTGCCACTCCTCTCTGCAGGTCCTGGCACTACTCTGTCTGACATACTTAGTGCGTATATGAGGGGAGTACACTACGCTTCTCTACGCTTTAAACAGTATTTGTCTAGGACAGCAGCAGGTGTGTACTTTTGGCTGGCCTTGTACAGTATCTAGGCCCTTAAGACTTTATCAGGAAAAAAATGGTACAACATTTAGATGTACATATGTGGTATGCACTTATGAGAGCAGAAAAATGTGCTACAGTACATTAAAAAATGTATGTGTACAACACCAGCTGGTGAGTACTTTTGGCTGTCCTTTCACAGTATCTAGGCCCTTGAGACTTTATCAGGAACAAAATGGTACAACAATGAGATGTACGTATCTGGAATGCACTTATGAGGGCAGAAAGATGCGCTACAGTATGCTTATAAAAGTATGTGTATAACACCATGCGGTGAATACTTTTGGCTGTCCTTCCACAGTATCTAGGCCATTAAGACTTCATCAGGGGGAAAAAATGGTACAATTAGAAGTATGTTTGTGGTATGCACTTATGAGGGCAGTAAAATGCACTACTTAAAAAAGTGTTTGTGCACAACACCAGCAGTAGACTCCAGTGCTGCAGCATTCAGTTTCTGTGTACTACACCCAAAATTACACTTTCTCAATCTCACTCCCTTCAGTATCAGTGCTTCTAGGCAGGATTTGTGCTTGAGCTTAATCTCTGCTGTTATTCTGTGCAACACACTGCTCTCTGATCCTCTCTATAATAGAACGCTGTAGACAGTGACTGGGAGGTGGATCAATGCAGTACGAATGCTTTTCTGTGACAAACATATTGCTGTCTGTCCAACAGAACGCTTACTTGACTAGGAGGTAAATCACTACTGTAAAAAGCTTTTCTGTGTAACACAAAGGACTGTCTGTCCCTATCTATTTCTCTGCAGTGTAAGGATGAAGTGACTGGCTGCAATATGATTGCCGATTATATTGGGCTGTAACATCATAGGGGTGACTGGCTACTGATAGGCTGCATCCTACATGAGTTTCAGGGTCATCCAGCTTGACTTTGTTCCCGCCGATCCAGGATTCCTTGCCCCATATCCTCACATGTCGATCTGCCATTTTAGATGCCCTGGAGCATGGACCGTACTAAATGGAGTTTAACTAAGCGATTTGTGCAATAGAATTGTGGCGATATTCACATTCGCTGCAAATTGAGTTTTTACTGAAATTCATAACAAATTCGGATTTTCTCAACTCTAGTGGTGACTACAGGCGGTCAAAACCTTATCATTTCTCTCAATGGTTGTACAGAATGAAGAAAAGCAAAGTTTTTGAAGATATGAAACCAAACAACTGAGCTCCAATCCATATTACTTACTTAACAGTCATATTCATGTACAAATTAATGTTGGAAATGTAACTTTTTTTGTTAGATTTTAAATATATTTTTCAAGTAAATCTAGTTGGTGCAAGGAAGAAATCAAGCACAGCACAGCAGATTCAGGGAGGAAATGAATGCATGGTGAGTGAGGGCGGGCTCAGGGCTTGCCTGGGACACTCCCCTTCCTGAGCAGTGGATGTCAGAATGAGTGAGCAGCAGAACAGAGGGCTTTGTGAGCCAAATACAAAAGCTAGACACATAAAGAAAGAACTTTAAACCATCTGCATAAACTAGTGAATAACATATATGAGCATTATATTTTTTTGTGATATGACAGGTACGCTTTTAGGGGTTAAACTCCTAGCAAGGATTTTCCATCCCGACTGTCTTTGTGATCAGCCCAATGACTTCCTAAGATAACTTTATCGGCCACAACCATTAGCCTGAGCAAAGTTCAAGCTGACTTGTAATGAGATTAAGACATATAAAAAAAAATTATTCAGCACTGAAATTTGGATCTTGACAAAATTGCAGGTACATTTGTATCCATCAGTCAAAATGTAAGTGTGAACACATGAGGAATATTACATTGAAATGGTTACAACAAGAACTCTTATAAAATACAACTGAAATCTCCTGTCGTAGCCCCACAGGAGTTCCAGATGTTTGGAATTCCCCATTAGATAAATTATTCAGATTTTTTTCTAGTGTTACCTTTTAGACAAAACACACAAATTATAATGGATTTGATAGTGTTGGTAAAAGATTAGGGTGGAATTTCCCTGCACTGCACACATTCTGCTTCTCTATCTGATCTCATTTCCATTAAATTTCTCCAAACTTTAGAGAAAGTAAATTTTTTTGGGTAATTAGCTTAATTATTTGTTTGTTTAATTTTTTTTAGTACATTTAAATGTTTTATTATTCAGTAAGTTTACTTATATTTTTGTTTAGATCACAAACTGTATAATAGATAGTAAAGATTCAAATCTCATCTCTTCTACCATATATGTAAACTATCAAAGAAGATAAATATTGTGCTGTGTGTATTAACCCATTAAAAAATCACACCATTAACTCCTTAAAGGGGTACTCTGGTGGAAAACAAATGGTTTCAAATCAACGGGTGCCAGAAAGTTAAACAGATTTGTAAATTACTTCTCTTTAAAAATATTAATCCTTCCAGCACTTATCAGCTGCTGTATGCGCCACAGGGAGTTCCTTTCTTTTTTAATTTATTTTCTGTCTGACCATAGTGCTCTCTGCTGAAACCCCTGTTCGTGTCAAGAACTGTCCAGAGCAGAGAGAAGTTTGCAATGCGGATTTTCTTCTACTCTGGAGAGTTCCTGGCACAGACAGAGGTGTCAGCAGAGAGAACTGTAGTCAGACTGGAAAGAGCTACACAACTTCCTCTGGAGCATACAGCAGCCGATAAGTACAGGAAGGATTGAGATTTTTTAAATAGAAGTAATTTACAAATTTCTTTAACCAGTTGATTTGAAAACATTTGTTTTCCACTGGAGTGTGTATTATACTATGGAAGGAAACTCAATAAAATATGGGCAGAACAGGACAAACTACACCAAACAGAAAATCCCTGGGTTATTCACTTCTGCAACAGGTACTGCACCAAACAAAACATAGTGTATCCCTTGCGCCTGCAATATTCCTTGAGGCTCTGGCACAATATGGGCCTTCTAAAGGCCCAGCAGAAGACAACCCCATCTCAAGGTGACTTTGGAGCTAGTCATCTGGTGTCTGTTTCTTATGGAATGAACAAAAATAAATATTAAATGTTATTGTATAATGATAGCATAAAATATAGCAATATAAAGTAGATGTGTACGTCTTCTGTATGGGTGGAGGATGGACCTTAGGAGCCTCTCCTCTGGTTGATCCAAGGAACCCCTCATTGCTTGTATAAAATAAACTTTTGTGATACAGGCTGTAAACTAAATGCACGATACAACAGAATAAACCTTACGATATACACACAAATTGAATATTGAAAAAACAGTATCCTGGCCGCAAATCATCTTGTCGATGTTCATCTCTAGAATCCTCGCCTTTTACTGTATACACAGATTGAATCTGACCATGATAGTCCTAAATTACCGGGTTATATCTGTTTTATCTCTTGGTACAGAATATAAAATGTATTTGGCATAAGATTCAGTAAAGCAGTAAACGGATTCTATTGGCTGTTCAGAGTGATGAAACGCCTGAGGTTTGGAATTTTCCAATTTATTTTGGCTTTATGTTGTTTCTTTGTACTTAGTGTATGTGTTCTGACTCCACAGAACTGCAGTCTGTAAACTTTTATTGGAAGGTTACTGTTAATACTGTACAGAGTCGTTTTTTAACATTTTCCCATGGTTTAGTTCTTTGGATATTTGTAATTCTTATGCAAAACGTCATTGGTTAACATCCAATTTTTCATCCATGAATCCTGAACGAATAAATGAATGAAAGAAGGGACTCATGAAAAGGACCCCACAGGAAGCAATAGAGGTAACAATAAATGATTTGCATGTTATCTCCCATATTTTATATATCACTCTTTTATCAATGCTACTACATGCTGTGAGCCAAGATTACCATATTTTTCACACTTTTTCTTCCCCAAAACTGGGGGGGAAAAGTTGGTGCGTCTTATACGGCGAATACACACCTATCGGGTCGGTCCCTGCGGCCATCAACGGCCGGGACCCACGGCTAATACAGGACATCACCGATCGTGGTGATGCCCTGTATTAACCCTTCAGACGCGGCGATCAAAGCTGACCGCCGCATCTGAAGCGAAAGTGACACTAACCCGGCTGCTCAGTCGGGCTGTTCGGGACCGCTGCAGTGAAATCATGGCGTCCCGAACAGCTTACAGGACACCGGGATGGACCTTACCTGCCTCCTCGGTATCTGCTCCGTGCCGGGATCCCCTGCATGGCCAGCCCTTTCCTTCGATGTCGTAACGTCGTTGCGCATGCCGTCCCGTCATCCAATAGGAGCGGCGTGCGTATCGACGTGAAGACGGTGACGTGATGACGGTGATGGAGAGCGTGGATCCCAGAGAAGAAGACGTCCGTAGCATCGGGGACGCAGCAACAGCGATGGAGCGACATCCAGGGCAGCGGTGACGAGCGGTGACGGGTCCGGAGCGGCGGGGACACGTGAGTACTACCTCCTATACCAGTGGTCTTCAACCTGCGGACCTCCAGATGTTGCAAAACTACAACTCACAGCATGCCCGGACAGCCAACGGCTGTCCAGGCATGCTGGGAGTTGTAGTTTTGCAACATCTGGAGGTCCGCAGGTTGAAGATTACTGTTGGGTACAGAATCTTTTTTTCTAGATTTTGCACCTTTAAAATAGGGTCTAATATGCCGGTGCGTCCTATAGGGCGAAAAATATGGTAGATGTAAGGTGGTCTCCAGGACATAGCCTATCTACATTCTCCATATAATAGATCATTGGGGGCTCTAAATAAATAAATAAATAACTAAAGACATTATTATGGAGGTGTCCTGGAATCCTTACTGTTTTTTCTTTCTTTTTTTTTTTTTTTGCTTTATTAAAAGGAAGTAACAATCGGCAGTACAAGTATTTGCATAAAGAAGGTATCTTCACAAAATACAAGAATAGTAAAACATATACAAATATGTTAGTGCAGAATAGCATTATTTAACATGTATATACTAAAGAATAAAAGACAAAGAAAACCAGCACTAACTCACACTCCTATAATTTTGAGAGAAAAAATTAGTAGACTCTAATACTACCAGACTGGAGTGCTACTTAGGTACAATATCTAGACAGCGAAATTTAGGGTCAAGAAGAGTGTAAGCAAATTGAACAGAGAGAACATTGGTTCAGGGGTGAGGAACACCAGGGTCCCCATACGCGGTCGAATATAGCCAGACACTTCCTATTTTTGTATACTACTTGTGGGAATGGAATTTACTATTATTTTCCATTTTGCAAAGCTCCGGGGTTTCGAGTCCATCCGTCTGAGAGCAATCACCTTCTTCACAAGAAACAGCACCTCCCGCAGAAAGGAACGCACGTGGTAAAGCCAAACTTCTTCTGACATCACTTCAAATAAACAAATCAATTGGTCTAATGTTGGTGAAGGATCCACTAAAGTGGACACCAGCTAAAGGACTTCTCTCCATAAGGACTCAATAAAGGGGTATGCCCATATAAGGTGGCAGAAGTCCACTCTGGGTGTATAGCAGCAATGGCAGGCATTCAAGGCTGATGGCCCCGTTTTATGTAGTCTCATGGGTGTAATATAACTATAATATATGGTTATATACAATTGGATTAATTTATTATTCGGAGCTGAGAAAACTGCTGAAGTGTGTGGGGACATAACATTCTCCCAATTGTCTCCTGTCAGGGATGGGAGATTGCCAGTACTACTCAGCCGGTACGGATGACCAAGAAATCTTTGTTTTGATAAGGTGATATATGTGCTAAAGATGGACACAAAATCCCAAGAGCTATGTGATTTCAAAACCCCTATTAGTGGATAGGCAGATACTGAATGGGAGACCAAACAGTTGGAAATGGTCCTTTAAGTGCATTTCTCAATTGTAGGCCTCTCTAGGGATATCATAGTCGGTCTGAATTTGAATAAATGATCCTACAATATTATCAGTATAAATATTTAAGGACCCCCGACTTCTATTCAAAACTGCAAGTCAAGTGGTCCCATTAAATGTGAAAAATGTGGGTTGTGCCAGGAAGGTGGTCAAAGGGTATATCAGTCGCTCTTCAGACCTGTACTGCCAATTTGTGGAGAGGGAGAAGTTCCCCATGGCAAGTGGGCAAGACCTTCAGTAGAGGTCCCAGAGAGGGCATATTAACAAAACAGGCTAAAGTTTGTTCTGCATCTGGTATAGGGTACGGCAAAACCCGGCAAAAAAGACTTAGGAACAGGAACTGATGCATGTTCAAGAACACACAAGCACCTGGGTAAAATTATGAGTTTAATAAGATTGATGCAGGCTGCAAGCGCAAAGGGGTAAGGACTCACATATTCTAAATTTATCACTGATATATGGGATAAGTAAAAGATAAGTAAATATAAGTGTCCCAAATCCAATGTAGCTGTCCAAATTAGAAGAATGCTCAAGTACTTGAATCTACCTGAAGGGAGACCACTAGTGATGAGCGGCATTGCCCATATTCGAATTTGTGATATTTTGCGAATATATAGACGAATATTCGTTCCATATACGTGAATTTCACGTATTTTTTATATTCGCATATGCGAATATTCGCATTTTCGCATATTCACGTATTCGAGGTTGCTAGGGATGTTGTTGATAACCTCTGACAAGTGTATTTGCATCATTCTAATTGGCCCACAAGTGAAAAGAAGGAATATGCGAATATTCACATATGCAAATATGCGAAAAAAGGGAATATTCGTAATTTCGAATATATACCGAATATATTTGCAACATTCGCGAATTTGCGATATTCACAATAAAAATTTGAAATGCGAATATTCGCACCCAACACTAGAGACCACACATAATTGGATGCCATCCTTTTCTAAAAGGGGCTTAATCGATGATTTGGTCCACGAAAAGAATCCAAACCTATGCATCAGCTGTATAACATATGGTAGAGTGATATCTGCCTGAGAGATGAAGAGTACCATGTTGTCAGTGTAGAGTGCAATCCTCTCCTCTCTACCCTCTGTGCACATGCCAAGATATTTTGGGTCCTGGTGTATGAGAATGGATAGGGTCTCCACTGCCACTGCAAACTGGAGCGGGAACAGATGACACCCCACCTTACTGTTTTAAGGTTGTTTAAAGGACAAACAATTGATTTAAAGGGAAGCTACCTCCAGGTGACAGTGGAAAACAAGTTCTTCTTCTGGAGAAGAGCTACTTTGCAAACTTGATAAATTTTAGATATGTTCTACAACTCATGAACTATACACTTGTGACACAAATCTATATATATAAAACTCAATGTGTGTGTGTGTGTGTGTGTGTATGTGTGTGTATATATATGTTCCAGCATCACATCCAAACAACTAAAGATATTAACATGAAACTTGGCACACATGTTGCTTATATGTCAACAACAAACATAGGATAGGTGATTTAACGCTTACTCACCCCCATTTGCCAGGGTTGGGTTTTTTGTCCCATACAAGTCTATGGGAAATATATGTTACTGCATAACATCCAAACGGCTGGAGATATTTCGATAATACTTGGTCACATGTTACTTATATGTCCACTTAAAATATAGGATAGTTCATTTAACCCTTAACTACCCCCCATTTGTGAGGGTCAGGGTTTTTGTTTAAAGACCCATGCAAATCAATTGGAAATGTATGTTCCCACATAACTTCCGTACGGCTGGAGATATTTCAATAATACCTGTTACACATATTACTTATATGTCAAATACTACACTACACTATACTATACTACAATCTTACACCATTATATAAAAGATGGGTTTTTGTTTCAAGTCCCATGCAAGTATTTGGGACTTCCAGTACTTTACTCCAAACCTCCGCTCTGCATCTCCTGGTGAATGTGTCAATCCGGCTTGCAAGCCACACCCCATCTCACAAAGACATGCCAACATTTTAAGCCCCACCCCTTTTATTATCTACCCTTTTTGTGCATCGGTCTGGCTTGCAGATCACTCCCAGTCCAACAAAGCCACATCCCCTTCTATTTTCAGCTTACAACATCTTCATCACAAATCAGTCCCACCTGAGGACAGGATATGAGGATGGGACATAAGGATGGCATATGAGGTCGGGATATGAAGACGGGATGTGAGGACGGGATATGAGGATGGAATATGAGGACAGAATAGGAGGACGGGATAGGAGGATGGGATAGGAGGTTGAGATATGAGGACGGGATTGGAGGTCGGGATAGGAGGTCGGGATATGAGGACAGGATAGGTGGATGGCATATGAGGTTGAGATATGAGGACAGGATAGGAGGTCCGGATATGAGGTCAAGATTTGATGACGGGATATGAGAACGGGATATGAAGACGGGATATGGGGTTGGGATATGACAACAATATGTGAGGATGGGATAGGAAGTCAAAAGCTTCCTCCTTTGTTGATTTTCTTCCCCAACAAGGATTAGGAAGGAAAAATTAGGCAACTCCGGGTACTCAGCTAGTGTTCTATAAATCCCATTTCCCGGGTGATATTAGGACAAAATGTAAATTATAAGAAGTAGAGGGCAATGTTTATACTTGGTGCCATTGATTTGTGACCTGCAAGTACACGTCTTAAGCTTTGAAGATGGGATATCTATTTTCCAGATTTCAATAATCACAGTTGGGTTACATGTTGCAGAGAACATTTTGGAGATTAAGGGTGAACTTTCAAGAGATTAAGTGGATTTGTGGTCTTAAACCCAAGCTGCAGTACTTTACGTTTAAGTGTGTCATTAAATCTTGTTATTATTTCGTGGGCTGTTAAATATCAGAAGTTCTATCACTATTCATAAGGCCATTAAACTCCCCCTCATCTCTTCATATTGAAAATCTAACATAGATAAGGATAATGTTTCATCGTACAAACTGCCATTACAATATAGGCAATATAAAATGGCTTAAGGTTAAAGTCCCATGCAAATGATTCTACAAGGATAGAAGGAAGCATTGGTCTATTTCAATAAATGTTCTCATCCTTCTAGAAACATTTAAATTTTGTGAAAATTACTTATTTCTCTGGGTAATAGGTGAATTTTATCTAGTATTGTTTTAGTATAGGAAGATATCACAGTGTACAAAGTAAAAAAAAAATGGACAAGATAGATATAAAATGATAAGCCTCCTCCTTATGTGGTGCTATGAACACAACAATGCACCATGCCACAAGAGTTGTATAGTCACGGACTGGTTCCAAGGACATAATAGTGAAATGTTCTTGCTTCCCTGGTCTTCATGGTCCCCAGATATTAACCCTTCCACAAATTATATTATTTTTAGTTTTGCGGTACATTTTATGGTAAAATGAAAAGTGACATTACAAAGTACAATTGATCCTGCAAAAAACAAGCCCTTCTATTGGTCTGTGTATGGAAAAAAAAGTTATGCCTCTTTAATAACGAGGAGAAATACAACTAAAATTCAGAAAAGGAAACTTGCTGTCTGTTTCCTAAGGGCGATTGGACTGTATTCTAAAGGGGTTAAAGTGGTTACCCACCATAAGATCACTTTAGTACTTACCTGTCAGACAGTAATGGACATGCTTAGGAAGGATCCGTGCTTGTCTTGGCGCCAAATGGCTGTGTTGTGAGATTACCATAACATTGAGGCTATCTTTTTGTGAACTGTCTATTTCCTGTTGGAGTTCCATCCCTCAAGCTACAAGTCCCATTAATCACCCCACCCATTGAAACACACCTGTGATCCTTTCCATGCAATAGACCAGTGTTTTCTAACCAGGGTGCCTCTAGTTATTGCAAAACTACAATTCCTGCTGAATGATCTACCTCCCACCCATCATTCACTCTACACATTAAAGCACAGACAGGCTCCATCTGAACACGTGACTGGTGATGTAATGTCTCCGGCCACAGAACCTGTGCATGCTGTCAAAAATGAACATTGGGGAAATAAACATTAGGGGTGAGGAATCTTTATTCTACTGAGGGATTTGGAGATATATGCGATTATTTGTGGGCCATAAAAATGATCAACTTAATAATAAACCATTTTATTTGGTCAAACACTAAATTAACTCACCTTGAATGTGATGACTGATACTGCTAGTAAGGTGTATGATATTAGCTGGGATTGATGATGTTCCCACAAACAACTGGTTTTCAAGGTTTGCCTCAGTTAGTCTGGGGGTATCTTGCTCCTGTCAGTAGTTCTCCTCCTCTTAGTAGTTTGTCTCCTGTATGTAGTTTTCCCCATGTGTAGGACCTCCCTGTTGGTATATTTTCTTGGGATGTACGGGACCCGCTACTTACAGGTGACCGTGTCGTGGCTAGCGGGCTTGCCCTTCATGATCATAAAGTCCACTAACGACCTGTGAGTGTAATGAATGTTGCTGAGAATCCTTAGAATAAGGTGCAAGTTGTGGATGTGCGACCATGTTTTTTTTTTTTCTCCATATGAAATCACATTGTGTTTTCTATCCCCCTCTTTTTTTGTTTTCACTTGGTCTGCACTCTGCCCCTCCCCCTCAGCCCAGGCCTATATAAATTGTCAGGAAACTGCATAGGGCCCTATTCTTTCTGACAGCCTCCCAGTCTCTGACTGGGAGCACATGGTAAGTGAGCTTTTATACCTGTTCACACTGGTGCGGTGCGATGTCTGTTTTTTTCTTTATTTGAATCTTCCCTGTTGGTAGTTTGCCCCGTTAATGTAGGACATCCTGTAGCTAGTTTGTGCTCTGTATGTAGTGTCCCCAGTAGATAGTTTGCATCCTGTTGGTAGGAACTCTTGTAGGTAATTTGCCTCCTGTAAGGAGGATCCTCCTGCAGGTAGTTTGTCCCCTGAAAATAGGACCCACCAGTAGGTAGCCTGCCTCTGTATGTCACCAAAGGTACATATAACCCTACATATATAGTAGGTAAAGGTATGTGATTGTAATTATAACACCGAAAAGAGAACCATACCACAGAATAAACAGCAAGATAATAGAATATACAAAATCAATCTTTATTAATACAATTTAGTGATAAAAAATATGTTAAAATTTGAAAAAAAGGGAATAAATAGGCACTGGTGGACATACAAAGGTATAGGACAATGGTAGGACACAAATACATCAAAATATAGAAGTATAAGGAATAAATGCCACAATAGCTGGTAGGATACAAGGGTGATGCCTGCCAAAAATATGCAATAAAGGGTGCCAAACCATACCTACACCTGAACCCACCCCTGTAGGTAGTTTGCCCCTGTAGGTCTATCCCCTGTAGGTAATTTGATCTCTGTAGATAGCTTGCTCCCCTGTAGGTAGGACCACTGAAGATGTTAAAAAAACACATACCTCCGCTCCCTCAGAGTCACTGCCGTTTTCTCTTGCTTCTAGGGCAGTAACATATCTACCTTCAGGACATGCATGATGCGTGCCACAGAGGAAGATATGCATCAGTCTTCTAGAGGCCGTAGACAGCATCACTAGAGGCCGGTGTTCATCCTTGGACACCTTTGG
Organism: Hyla sarda; assembly: GCF_029499605.1. Classification (NCBI taxonomy): domain Eukaryota; kingdom Metazoa; phylum Chordata; class Amphibia; order Anura; family Hylidae; genus Hyla; species Hyla sarda. The sequence goes on from NC_079191.1 coordinate 66,677,056, forward strand.
CATTGTTATAATGTCCTAACATGTCCGGGTATTATCTTCCCCACCAGACTGCTCCAGCACCCCTAGTCGGTTCTTGTGACACTCTGGTTGGGAACCACTGGCGGGCCAGATATAATGATGAAGTAGGCCTTCTACGCTTTACCCCCCCCCCCCTGCTATAGAGCATCCCTGGGAAGAGGTAGAATGGGCTGTGCAGAGCATGTCAGGACCTTCATCTAGTTTGTGGCAACTGTAAGAAGCAGAACAAACAGCAGGGAAATTTTCAGCAATTTATGCAGAATTTGAAAACTATTTAATTAAATGAAAAATAAAATCGATGGTACACGTTAAGTTTGTATACCCGATTAAATGTGAAATAAAATATATAATTGACTTTTCTATGAGGGCGTATCTTTTCCATTATGCACATAATCTGTGATGTGTAAGTTGCATCTGTGCATTTTGAACATTGCACCCTGCACCTCGGTTTTGTTTATTCCCGCCTGTGATTTACGACACTTTGAACATTTTCGTTGTTTGCTCTGACTGTGAAATCATTGGCTGGGCTGATATTATGGAGGCATTACATAAGGGAAAGTTTGTTGCTAACTTAGAAATGTATGTTATGCCTAGCACTATAAAGTTGATTTTCAGTACCCTATTGGGAAATTAATATAGGTTTATGAGTTCACTGCAATTCTTGGATAAACATCATAACTTTTAATGATGGGAAACATCGGCGTAAGTGATACAAGAAAGAAAATCTAATTTTTAGTCCGGTGTGGAGAGATTGTGTTGAAAATGGATGTTGTTTTGGCAATTTCATAAAGATTTTTTTTTTGTTAACAAGCACAATTTTTACCGTATAATTGTTCAGGTCCTAATTTCTAAAGCACTTTGTATTTTATGGTTACCTATGCTATTAATTGCTCTATATTAAAGCTTTTTTTTAGTTATAATAGCCTCATACTATTTATATCGCCATCTATTGTTGGGAGTTTGTATTGCATCTTTTTACATAAATAAATAATTACAATCACAAATTTTGTCAATGACCAAATTGTCTATAAACTTTAACACCACAAGTGCTTTGGATTTCTTCAGCTATTGTGTTACAACCTATTTTTTGCATTGGTCTAGTTTATTTTTATTTTTTAAATGATGTGTTGGAAAAAACTAAAATACAATTTTACCAAATGTTTTCCAGAAATTTAGCACTGCGACTGTTTGTTTAATTGTGCTCACCTTTTGACATTGTTGTCAATTTTACATCACACAATAATTGTCTTACTTTATTCAGTTACAGCGGGTAAAATAAGTATTGAACACATCACAGTTTCCTCACTAAATATATTTTCAAAGGTGCTATAGCTATGAAATTTTCACCAGATGTTGGTAGCAACCAAAGTAATCAATAAATACAAAGAAACCAAAGCAAATAAGCTAAGAAATTAAGTTTTGTGTAATAATGTGAAATGACACAGGGAAAAAGTACTGAACACATGAATAAAGGGAGGTGTGAAAAGGCATGGAAAGCCAAGACAACAGCTGAAGTCTATCAGTAATTTAAAAGCAATCCAGCCACTTGTCAGTGCAAATTAATATCAGCTGCTTCAGTCCCAACTGATGGCTACAAAAAGGTCTCATTGCACAAGTGTCACACAAGACCTTCTCATCCTAAATGTTGCAGAAGATAACAAAGGCATTGGTGAAAGGTGCATTACTAAGCTTCTGAATGTTCAAGTGAGCACTATTGGGGCCATAATACGGAAGTGGAGAGACAATCATTTTACCATAATATTGCCTTGACCGGGTGCTCTTCACAAGATTTCTAACAGAGGGGAAGAATAATCAGAAGAGTTGTCCAAGAGCCAAGGACACTTGTGGAAAGCTTCAAAAAGACCTGGAATTAACAGGTAATGTGTCTCAAAGAAACAGTATTTAGTATGAAAAATGGTTAAATGCTTATTTCAGCCGCTGTATGCGGTTTGGAAGTGTCTAAAAATGATCTAAATGATCTAAATGATCTAAAGTGATCTAAATGATCTATTTATGATATGGATCAGGGGTTGGCAACAGTAAGGTGAAGATTTACTAAAGCAGTGGAACCATGCAGAATAGTGACTCTAACCGTAATTTCACTCCACAGTGCCATGAAAAATTATTTTTGTGTTTGTTAGATATTGCCCTCTAGAATGGTGCTCAACAGTAAGTTTCGACATAATGTCCCCTAAAATATTGTGCCCACCGGAGTGCCTCCACCAATAATAGTATCAATGATATCCCCCCCAAATAACTTTACCAAGCATAGAGTTCCCATAGGAACCCAACATTAAAGGGATATTCCGGTGTCATAATAATATATGTTAATAAATGCATAACAATAAGATATATCATTGTGCAAACTATGCAGATGATCAGTAACAATGATTTCTTGGTGCTTTCACAGCACTTTCTCTTGATTTAAAGGGTTAAAATACTGCTGTGTTTAGGGTGCTCATTGGACCACTTTTGATGAGTAGAGATAGTCTCCTAAGTGCTGCTGATTAGGGATGAGCAAATCGAATCTGCCGAATCCAAATTTGTTACGAATTTCATGAAAAATTCACTTTGCAACGTATCTGAATATCGGCGCGATTGCACAAATCGCTTAATTAAACTCCATTTAGTGTGGTCCAGGCACCAGGGCATCTAAAATGGCGTATCCACATGTGAGGACATGGGGCAAGGAACTCTGGGAAGGCGAGTAGGCAAGGCGGGAAGGCAGGATGACCGTGAATTACATGCAGCATGCAGACTATCAGCAGCCAGCCACCCCTGTGATGTTAGAACCCTATATATAATTGGCAGCCATCTTGCGGCCAGGCATTCCAGCGTTTTATTTCAGAGAGAGCGTTTCATTGCAGGGAGAGATAGAGCAGAGTGTGCATTGCACAGAAAAACAGCTCGACAGCAGCAATTCAGCACAAGTCAAAATCACTGCAGAAAAGCAATGACAGGGAAGGGAGAGAAAAAGTACACTTTTGGATGTAATACACAGCGACTCTAAAGCTTATAGGGGCCAGTTAGGCTGAGTTCTAAAAGACATTTTCACCTGCTGACAATAATACTGTACTGGGCTCTCCTACACAGCGATTCTGTACTGCTGCAGTTGGTTGTACAACAACTGTAAAGCTAACAGGGGCCGGTTAGGGTGAGCACGAAAAGCTTTAGTCACTTGATTACAACGGAGCTGCCTAACGGAGCTTATTGTCCTCTCATAAGTGTAACCTGTGTGTACATAGGTGGTGTACGTTTTTTTTTTCCCTGTAAAACTAATTTGGGCCTAGTTTCTGTGAAAGGCAAGCCAAAGCTACACCCTTGTTTTTGTAGCCTGATACAGTTTTAAGCAGAGCGTATTGTCCACCTCTCATAAGTGTAACCTGTGCGTACATAGGTGGGGTATATTTTTTTCCTGAAAAACTAATTTGAGCCTAGTTACTGTGAAAGGCCAGCCAAAGCTACACACTTGTTTTTGTAGCCTTATACAGTTTGTAGTGGAGCGTATTATCCACCTCTCATAAGTGTAACATATACGCACTCAGCTGGTGTATAGGTATGTCAGGCAGAGAAGTGCCAGGACGTGCACAGAGGAGTGGCAGAGGCCTAAATTCATCAGGCACAGTCAGAGGTGTGTGTAGGGGCGTTGTGCAGCAGGAGTCGCAGTGACAGGCCTGAGCTCCCGCTGTCAGCTAGCAGTCGTGTCCAACAACCCAGAAGCCATGATTGATTGGTTCACTCGGTCATCCACTTCATCCCAAGTGACATCCGACACCCCCAGTCAACAGTCGGTGGGTTCCTCAGACTTAACCCTCAGTTGGCATGGCCCTCATCCTGCTGCTGCCACATCCAGGCTCTGTCATTGTGCCGCCATATGGTCTCCTCATGCTGATGTTGCCATCTCCAGGCTCTGTCATTGTGCCTCCATATGGTCTCCTCATGCTGATGCTGCCACCTCCAGGCTCTCTCATTGTGCTGCCATATGGTCTCCTAATGCTGCTGGTGCATTAAATGAAACTTTATCTTAATCTATTTTCAATCTTCAATTAAAATTTTACAAAATATCTTTAATCTTTTCAATTGTGAGTCCCCATGGTCTTGTCAGGCTGTTGCCTTCTCCAGGCTGGGTCATTCTGCCACATTATGGTCTCATCACGCTGCTGGCACATTAACCTGTTGGGGTCGAAGGGCTTATGGATACGCCCTCGCATCCTGGTACTTAAGGATGAAGGGCGTATCCATATGCCCGTGGGAATTTCGGTCCCCGCCGCGCGCCGGGCGGGGACTGGACCGGGGTGTCTGCTGATATCTATCAGCAGACACCCCGTGCAAATGCCCAGGCGGGTCATTAGACCCCCCCATGTAGGTGATCGGCGCAAATCGCAAGTGAATTCACACTTGCAATTTGTGCCGATTCCGGGTCATTACGGGTCTATGGTGAACCGGAATAGAAGGGGGATCGTGGTTGTCTAAGACAACTACGATCCCCCTGAAGGGATAGGAGTGAGGTGGCATGGGTGCCACCCCTCCTATCCCTGCTATTGGTGGTCTAGACGCGACCACCAATAGCACATTGGGGGCGGAGGGGTTTACTTTCGTTTTCCCCGTCCTGCCCACCCACAATAGGCGGGGCAGAACGGGGAACCGAAGGGGACCGAACGCCGAAGGTCCATTTACCCCTCCGGAGGCTGCGGGCGACGGTGATCAGCGGGCAGCGACGGAGATCGGCGCAGGCGGCGGGCGCCAGAAAAAGACGGCTCCCTGGATCCTATGGAAGCTGGTAAGTTGCCTAGCAACATCTGGAGGGCTACAGTATGAGACTGTAGCCCTCCAGATGTTGCAAAACTACAACTCCCAGCATGCCCAGACAGCTGTTTGCTGTTTGGGCATGCTGGAATATGTAGTTTTGCAACAGCTGGAGGGCTGCAGTTTGAGACCACTATATAGTGGTCTCTAAACTGTATCCCTCCAGATCTTGCAAAACTACAACTCCTAGCATGCTCAAACAGCTTTTTGCTGTCTGGGCATGCTGGGATTTGTAGTTTTGCAACATCTGGAGGGTCACAGTTTGGAGATCACTGGGCAGTGGTCTATAAACTATAGCCCTCCAGATGTTGCAAAATTGCAAATCCCAGCATGCCCAAACATGCTGGGAGTTGTAGTTGCGTAACCTCCAGCTGTTGCATAACTACATCTCCCAGCATGTCCTTCGGCGATTAGTACATGCTGGGAGTTGTAGTTTTGCAACAGCTGGAGGCACACTGATTGGAAATTTCTGAGTTAGGTAACAGAACCTAACCGAAGGTTTTCCAACGAGTGTGCCTCTAGCTGTTGCAAAAGTACAACTCCCAGCATGCACGGTATGTCAGTACATGCTGGGAGTTGTAGTTTTGCAACAGCTGGAGGCACACTGGTTGGAAAATACTGTTATGTAACAGAACCTAACTGAAGGTTTTCCAACCAGTGTGCCTCCAGCTGTTGCAAAAGTACAACTCCCAGCATGCACGGTATGTCAGTACATGCTGGGAGTTGTAGTTTTGCAACAGCTGGAGGCACACTGGTTGGAAAATACTGTTATGTAACAGAACCTAACTGAAGGTTTTCCAACCAGTGTGCCTCCAGCTGTTGCAAAAGTACAACTCCCAGCATGCACGGTATGTCAGTACATGCTGGGAGTTGTAGTTTTGCAAGAGCTGGAGGCACACTGGTCGGAAAATACTGAGTTAGGTAACAGAACCTAACTGAAAGTTTTTCAACCAGTGTGCATCCAGCTGTTGCAAAAGTACAACTCCCAGCATGCACTGTCTGTCAGTGCATGCTGGGAGTTGTGGTTTTGAAACAGCTGGATGTTTGCCCCCCCCCCCCCCCATGTGAACGTACAGGTTACATTCACACAGGCAGGTTTACAGTAAATTTCCTGCTTCAAGTTTTGTCTGCGGCAAATTTTTCGCCACAGCTCAAACTCCTAGCGGGAAACTCACCGTAACACACCAGTGCGAATGTACCCTAAAAACACTACACTAACACATAATAAAGGGTAAAACACTACCTATACACCCCTTTACACTGCCCCCACCAATAAAAATGAAAAATGTATTGTACGGCAGTGTTTCCAAAACGGAGCCTCCAGCTGTTGCAAAACAACAACTTCCAGCATTTCTGGACAGCCACTGACTGTCCAGTCATGCTAGGAGTTAAGCAACAGCTGGAGGCACCCTGTTTGGGAATCACTGGTGTAGAATACCCCTATGTCCTCCCCTATGCAATTCCTAATTTAGTCCTCAAATGCGCATGGCGCTCTCTCATTTTGGAGCCCTGTCGTATTTCAAGGAAACAGTTTAGGGCCACATATGGGGTATTTCCGTAATCTGAAGAAATTGCACTACAAATTTTGGGGGTCTTTTTCTCCTTTTACCCCTTATGAAAAGGAAAAGTTGGGGGCTACACCAGTTTGTTAGTGTAAAAAAAAATGTTTACACTAACATGCAGGTGTTGCCCATTACTTTTTATTTTCACAAGCAGTAAAAGGAAAAAAAAGCCCCCCAAAATTTGTAACACAATTTCTTGTAACGGAAATACCCCATATGTGGGCGTAAAATGCTCTGCAGATGCGCAACAAGGCTCAGAAGTGAGAGCGCACCATGTACATTTGAGGCCTAAATTGGTGATTTGCACAGGGGTGGCTGATTTTACAGTGGTTCTAACATAAACGCATAAACATAAATATCCACATGTGACCCCATTTTGGAAACTACAACCCCCACGGAACGTAACAAGGGGTATAGTGAGCCTGAACACCCCACAGGGGTTTGACGAATTTTCATTAAATATGGACGGTAAAATGAAAAAAAAATGTTTTCACTAAAATGCTGGTGTTACCCTAAATTTTTCATTTTCACAAGGAAAAATAGGAAAGAAGCCCCCCAAAATTTGTAACCTTATTTACTCTGAGTAAGAACATACCCCATATGTGTATGTAAAGTGCTCGGCCGGTGCACTACAATGCTCAGAAGAGAAGGAGCACCATTGGGATTTTGAAGAGAAAATGTGTCCGGAATTGAAGGCCACATGAGTTTACAAAGACCCCATAGCGCCAGAACAATGGACCCCCCCCCCACATGTGACCTCATTTTGGAAACTACACCCCTCATGTAGTGTATTAAGGGGTACAGTGAGCATTTACGCCCCACATGTGTCTGACAGATTTTTGGAACAGTGGTCCGTGAAAATGAAAAAAAAGTTTTTTTATTTGCACAGTCCACTGTTCCAAAGATCTGTCAAACGTCAGTGGGGTGTAAATACTCACTGCACCCCTTATTAAATTCTGTGAGGGGTGTAGTTTCCAAAATGGGGTCACATGTGGGGTGGACCACTGTTCTGGCACCACGGGGGGCTTTTGTAAACGCACATGGCCCCTGACTACCATTTCAAACGAATTCTCTTTCCAAAAGCTCAATGGCGCTCCTCCTCTTCTGAGCATTGTAGTTCGCACGCAGAGCATTTTACGTCCTAACATGGGGTATTTTCATAATCAGACGAGATGGGGTTACAAATTTTGAGGGGCATTCTCTCCCATAACCCTTTGTAAAAATGGTAAATTTGGGGAAGAAACTGCACTTTAGTGAAAACATAATTTTTTTTTCATTTACACATCCGATTTTAACGAAAAGTCGTCAAACACCTGCGCGGTGTTCAAGCTCACTGGACCCCTTGTTACGTGCCTTGAGGGGTTTAGTTTCCAAAATGGTATGCCATGTGGGGTTTTCTGCTGTTCTGGCACCATAGGGGCTTCCTAAATGTGACATGCCCCCCAAAAACCATTTCAGCAAAATTCACTCTCCAAAATCTCATTGTTGCTCCTTCCCTTCTGAGCCCTCTACTGCGCCCGCCGAACATTTGATATACACATATGAGGTATTTCCTTACTAGAGAGAAATTGGGTAACACATTTTTAGGGGCTTTTTCTCCTATTACCACTTGTCAAATTTCAAAAACTGGGTCTACAAGAACATGCGAGTGTAAAAAATGAAGATTTTGAATTTTCTCCTTCACTTTGCTGATATTCCTGTGAAACACCTAAAGGGTTAACAAACTTACTGAATGTCAATTTGGATACTTTGAGGGGTGCAGTTTTTATAATTGGGTCATTTGTGGGGTATTTCTAATAAGAAGGCCCTTCAAATCCACTTGAAACCTGAACTGGTCCCTGAAAAATTCAGATTTAGAACATTTTGTGAAAAATTTGAAAATTGCTGCTGAACTTTGAAGCCCTCTGATGTCTTCCAAAAGTAAACACATGTAAACTTTATGATGCAAATTTGAAGTAGACATATTGTATTTGTGAATCAATATATAATTTATTTGGAATGTCTATTTTCCTTACAAGCAGAGAGCTTCAAATTTGGAAAAATGCTAAATTTTCGAATTTTTCATCATATCGACAAAAATTTACCACTAACATAAAGTAGAATATGTCACGAAAAAAACAATCTTGGAATCAAATTTAAAAATAAAAGCATCCCAGAGTTATTAATGCTTAAAGTGACAGTGGTCAGATTTGCCAAAAAAGCTCACGTTCTTAGGGTCATAATGGGCTCCGTCCCCAAGGGGTTAAATAAAACTTTATCTTAATCTATTTTAAATCTTCAATTTAAATTATTTAATCTTTTCAATTGTGAGGCCCTATGGTCTCGTCAGTCTGTTGCCACCTCCAGGCTGGGTCATTCTGCCACTATATGGTGTCCTCTTGCTGCCGCCAATTACAGGCTGTGTCATTCTGCCACATTATAGTCTCCTCATGCTGCTGCCACCTCCAGGCTGCATCATTGTGCCACAATATGGTCTCCTCATGCTGTTGACACATTAAATTAAACTTTTAAAATTGTAATCTATATAAAATCTTCAATTCAAATGTTACTAAATATCATAAATCTTTTCAATTGTGAGGCCCTATGGTCTCATCAGGCTGAGACCACCTCTAGGTTCTGTCATTGTGCCGCCATGTGACTCCTTGTTACATTGGATTTTGTGGTCATACAGTATTAGTTCAAAGTAAACGCTTTGGTGCACCCGGGACATTAAACTTTTGACTCTAATCACAATCTTCAATTTAAATTTAAAAAAATCTCTTCAATCTTTTCAATTGTGAGGCCCTATGGTTGTCGTCATATATTACCTGTAGAATTACCACAAGAATCCAATTAAACAGGTTGGAATGATAACAATGAACCATAACCGATTAAATGAAACATTCACAGTTCCACACAGAGTTAGACAGTCATGGGAGGGCAGGGGCGCTGAGAGGCAGGGGCTGGAACAGGTGGTAGCTCATCTCACGGTAGACCACCAGCTCGATGCTCACCAGAATGGGTCCTCAAAAAAGGATTTTAAAAAAGGATTTAAAAATGTTTAATTCATTCAAATGAAATTAAATAAAAACTCCATTAAAGGGGTATTCCAGGAAAAAACTTTTTTTTATATATCAACTGGCTCCAGAAAGTTAAACAGATTTGTAAATTACTTCTATAAATAAATCTTAATCCTTTCATTACTTATGAGCTTCTGAAGTTAAGGTAGTTCTTTTCTGTCTAGTGCTCTTGTTATGATTCGGCAAGCTGGAGGTGGATCCTCTGTGTCAGCGAGGGATTGGCGTGGACCGTGTCGGTGGACCAGTTCTAGGTTGCTACTGGTTTTCACCAGAGCCCGCCGCAAAGCGGGATGGTCTTGCTGCGGCAGTATCCACCGTATCCACCGGCAACGGCTCAACCTAGATGACTGCTGAGAAGGCGTGGGACAGAAGGACTAGGCAGAGGCAAGATCAGACGTAGCAGAAGGTCGGGGCAGGCGGCAACGTTCGTAGTCAATAGCAATAGCAGAAGGTGTGGAAACACAGGCTTTGGGCAACACTAAACGCTTTCTCTGGCACAAGGCAACAAGACCTGGCAAGGAAGTGCAGGGGAAGTGAGGTTAAATAGACAGGGAGAAGGTGGAGGCTAATTAGACTGATTGGGCCAGGCACCAATCATTGGTGCACTGTCCCTTTAAATCTTAGAGAGCTGGCGCGCGCCCTAGAGAGTGGAGCCGCGCGCGCCAGAACATGACAGCCGGGGACCGGGACGGGTAAGTGGCTTGGGATGCGATTCGCGAGCGGGCGCGTCCCGCTATGCGAATCGCATCCCCATCGTGAATGTCAATGCAGCGCTCCTGGTCAGCGGGTCTGACCGGGGCGCTGCAGAGAGGAGAACGCCGCGAGCGCTCCGGGGAGGAGCAGGGACCCGGAGCGCTCGGGGTAACAGCTCTCTGATGATACGTGTCTCGGGAAACGCCCAGTTTAGAAGAGGTTTGCTATGGGGATTTGCTTCTAAACTGGGCGTTTCCCAAAACACGTGTCATCAGAGAGCACTTAGTCAGAAAAGAACAACCTTAACTTTAGAAGCTCATAAGTACTGAAAGGATTAAGATTTTTTTATAGAAATAATTGAAAAATCTGTTTAACTTTCTGGAGCCAGTTGAAATATAAAAAAAAGATTTTTTTCCTGAATAACCCCTTTAAGAATTGTCTTCAATCTCTTCAATTGTGCTGCCACATCCAGACGCTCTGCGGCAGTGATTCTAATAGTGATTCCTGTAATCTGCATGTCATACTGAATAACAGCATAATTTTACTAACCCAGTACAAACCCTTTGCGTGTTATGACAAGGCAAAGTGTTCTACACCCCTATTGAGGCTCTATAGCCCAGAAATAGCCATTTTTAATAGCAATTCACCGCAAATAAATTCGGACTGAAACAAATTTTTTTTTTAAATTTGGCGAATGGGCCGAATCGAATTTTTCGAAAATTCGCTCATCTCTACTGTGTATCATCAGTAATAATTAAAATAAAAATGTTTACAATGTAGAAAAGTGTATTGCAATTTGCGCAATGCACGTTTATGGGACTTCCAGCTATTCTGTGTACTGCTCCCTTTGGCAGTGGTGACCAGAATTTTGTGATGCGGCCTCGAGGGTGAAATTATAGGTACCGCTTAGAAATATCTTCCTGATACACCCAAACACTGTAACATTGCTAAATATTCGCTGCTCATCCAGCTGTTGAGGACAAATTATAGGTAGCCTTTCAAGTGTCCTTATTTTAAAAGATTTTTACGTGTCACAGAGAAATGTAAAAAGGTTTTATCAGCTGTGGGGTCTCAGTGTTGATATCCCTGGCAATCAGGAGAACGAGCGGCGGTGTGCATTACTCGCAGAGATCTTTGTTGTGCTGCCTCATAAACTTAATGGTCACTCTCATTAAAACTATTTATTCCTATTGCACTCCTTATGGTAAATAAAAAATATTTCTAATATACTTTGTTTAAAAAAAATTAAGTTTTCTATGTTTTATTTATTTAAAAAAGCTCAAGAGCACATTTTCCCCCATCTCATACACATACTTTGGACCGAAGTCCAAACACAGGAAGTGCAGCCTGGAGTGCTGAGGGGGGGGGGGCGTGTCCGACCAACAGTATTTGGCAGTTAAGTGTGAGAGGAGCTGTGATTGGACTGCACTTTCTGTGTTTGGACTTCGGTCCAAAGTCTGTGTATGAGATGGGGGAAAATGTGCTCTTGAGCTTTTTTAAGCACAAATAAAACATAGAAAACTTAATTTTTTTAAAACAAAGTATATTAGAAATATTTTTTATTTACCATAAGGAGTGCAGTAGCAAACATTTGTTTTAATGAGAGTTACCCTTTAAGACAAAGATTGCTGAGAGATGAGGAGCAAAGTGCACTGCCACATGCTTATCCTCCTCATCGGTGGGTGTTTCTACACTGAGACCCAGACTGATTAACACTTTTGTAATGTCTCTGTGTGACATCCATTTTTTAAAGGGAAGTTGTAATCAGATTCTAACATAACACCATATATATATATATATATATATATATATATATATATATATATAAAAAATCTTCTTTCTTACAATGCCCAGGTGACGTTCCTGCTATGGTGAAGATATGAACTTTGAAAGGTGTCATCCGCCGGCCTGTAAGTAGTCCACTGGGCAGGAGTCATCATTTTCTAGCCCCGTCTGCTTCAGCTGTAATCACACCCCCTCCATCTGATTGACAGCCCGGGCACGGCTCATGTTATCGCTCTTCTCCCTCTGCTTAGGGTGCTGAGCAGTGATGCGAGCTGTCACTCATGGTGACAGGGCGCGATTATAGCCTGAGTAGATTGGACTAGAATAGGACAGCTTCTGCCCAGGGATCTACTTATGGGTCAGTAGGGGACACCTTTAAAACATCATATTCTCACCATGACTGCCGGCAGGAATGTCTCCCGGGCATGTTATATATGGTAAAATCTGATCATAGGTTCCATTTAAATGACAGGGACACTTTAAAGGGATTTTTCAGGTTTACAAATGTATATTACTTGTTAATGGAATCTGAGTTAATATTAGAACTTGCATTAAGAATCCATATACAATCCGTGTCCCTCTCATTAGAGGAAGCAAGTGTTGATAAAAGATTCCTCTGCAGATTACAGCTGATACTCTGTTATATTATTTTCAGGGAACCTAAAAGAAGACATTCCCTTTAAATAATGCAATATATACTTCTAATATGATATTCAACATCTATAAGAAGAAATAAAATAATACAATAGTCATGGTCTCCATCAGGCCTGCCACAGTATACCTGCATAAGTTCTACTATTTCTCTTTATTTTTTATGTCCATTTAAAAAGTCTAGTGTTAAAATGTAGTCTTTATGACTTATTTAGGAAGGCGGCAGCCTTTCTACAGAGAATGAAGAGTACGAAAAGGCAGTAAAGTTTTATGATGTGTGTAATGTTAAAATTTATGTCAAGCCTTTCAAATAATGCAACAGTGACATTGGGCAGTGCCCAAATTTCTTCAGGAACATAAGCAGCAGTCTTGTAGATTAGGTTACATTACAATGAAGTATGTGACCAAGATGGTTTTTATTGCTCAGGATCCATAACTGTAAACACAAATAATTATTACAGCAAGGTTCAGAACTTCCTTATGCCATATAAATAATTATACAAGAGCAAGCCGCACCGTGCACGCTGATATGCAATGACAGGTATGGATAGATACACATGTTATTCCAAGTACAGGAGGGAACCAGTCAAATCCATTTATTCCTAATCTGTTCTGTAGTTTATTGCAAAACAAGTGAATATTTTTATCAGGCTTCAAATCTTTTGTGAAACTAAAAATAAAACTTGAGGCAGTGGCGGACATACTGTCAAAGAATAGGGGCCATCAGCAAATATCAAAATGGGCCTCCTATTATTGCCACAAGACAGAAAGATCTGGGGGACACTTATCAAGGTATAATGAGCCTTTTTTTTTTTGCTTACTCTAGGTGCACAAAAAGTTGCACATGCGCCAAAGCGCTTTTTTTGTGCCACTTTTGTGAGTAAGCAAAAAGTAACAAACAGCCTTACCTAAGCAAATTTCATGTTTCTTTTGCAGTGGTCAAGTATTAATGATGTGCGAAAGTCACACGTAGGCAAAAAAAAAAGTCACAAACTCATTAAAACAAATTGCAAGTCTGGAGTACAGAATTCCCTTAGGTGAGCAAGTTTAAAGGGGTACTCTGTCGCTTAGACATCTTATCCCCTATCCAAAGGTCATCAGACCCCCCCATGCCGCAAATCGCCGGTGAATTCACACCAGCGATTTGCGGCGATCCCGGGTCATACGGATCTATGGTGACCCAGTTACCCGGAATATAAGGGGGGTCGCGGTTGTCCAAGACACCCATGATCCCCCTGAAGGGATAGGAGTGAGGTGGCAGGGGTGCCACCCCTCCTATCCCTGCTATTGGACGTCAAGAAGCAAAGACCAATAGTAGATTGGGGGCAAGGGGGGGGGGGGGGGGTTAACTTTCGGTTTCTCCATTCTGCCCACCCACAATAGGCCAGGCAGAACGGGGAAACCGACAGGGACCGTCGCCGAAGTCCACTTACCCATCAGCGGCGGCAGCAGGCAGCTATCGGCGGAGGAGATCTATGGAAGAAGCGGTGCGGCTCCCTGGATCCTTCAGAAGCTGGTGAGTTGCCTAGAAACATCTGGAGGGTTACAGTCTGAGACCACTATACAGTGGTCTCTAAACTGTAGCCCTCCAGATGTTGCAAAATTGCAACTCCCAGCATGCCCAGACAACTGTTTACTGTTTGGGCATGCTGGGATTTGTAGTTTTGCAACAGCTGGAGGGCTGCAGTTTGGAGATCACTTTGCAGTGATCTCTAAACTGTGGCCCTCTAGATCTTGCAAATCTACAACTCCCAGCATGCCCACACAGCAGTTTGCTGTCTGGGCATGCTGGGATTTGTAGTTTTGTAACATCTGGAGGGCCAAAGTTTGGAGATCACTGTGCAGTGGTCTTGAAACTGTAGCCCTCCAGATGTTGCGAAACTGCAAATTCCAGCATGCCCAAATAGCAAACAGCTGTCTCGGCATGCTGGGAGTTGTAGTTGCGTACCTCCAGCTGTTACATAACTGCATCTCCCAGCATGCCCTTTGGCGATCAGTACATGCTGGAAGTTGAAGTTTTGCAACAGCTGGAGGCAGACTGGTTGGAAAATACTGAGTTAGGTAACAGAACCTAACTGAAGGTTTTCCAACCAGTGTGCCTCCAGCTGTTGCAAAAGTACAACTCCCAGTGCACGGTCTGTCAGTGCATGCTGGGAGTTGTAGTTTTGAAACAGCTGGAGGTTTGCCCCCCAAGTGAATGTACAGGGTACATTCACACGGGTGAGTTTACAGTGAGTTTTCTGCTTCAAGTTTGGGCTGCGGCAAATTTTTTGCCGCAGCACAAACTCCAAGCAGGAAACTCACCGTAACCCGCCAGTGCGAATGTACCCTAAAAACACTACACTACACTAACACATAATAAAGGGTAAAACACTACATATACACCCCCTTACACTGTCCCCCCCTAATAAAAATGAAAAATGTATCGTACGGCAGGGTTTCCAAAATGGAGCCTCCAGCTGTTGCAAAACAACAACTCCCAGCATTTCCGGACAGCCACTGACTGTCCAGGCATGCTGGGAGTTTATTAACAGCTGGAGGCACCCTGTTTTGGAATCACTGGCGTAGAATACCCCTATGTCCACCCCTATACAATCCCTAATTTAGTCTTCAAGTGCGCATGGCACTCTTTCACTTCAGAGCCCTGTCGCATTTCAAGGAAACAGTTTAGGGCCACATGTGGGGTATTTCTGTACTCGGGAGAAATTGCATTACAAATTTTGGGGGTCCTTTTTCTCCTTTTACTGCTAATGAAAAGGAAAAGTTGGGGCTACACCACCTGTTAGTGTAAAAAATGTAAAAATTTACACTAACATGCTGGTGTTGCCCATTACTTTTTATTTTCACGAGGGATAAAAGCAAAAAAAGACCCCCAAAATTTGTAACGCAATTTCTCCTGAGTACCGAAATACCCCATATGTGGGCGTAAAATACTCTGCGGGCGCATAACAAGGCTCAGGAGTGAGAGCGCACCATGTACATTTGAGGCCTAAATTGGTGATTTGCATAGGGTTGGCTGATTTTACAGCAGTTCTGACATAAACGCAAACAAATAAATACCCACATGTGACCCCATTTTAGAAACTACACCCCTCACGGAACGTAACAAGGGGTATAGTGAGCCTTCACACCCCACAGGTGTTTGGAGAATTTTCATTAAATTTGGATGGGAAAATGAAAAAAAAAATTCACTTTCATTTTCACAAGGGAAATATGTGGATGTAAAGTGCTCTGCTAGCGCACTACAATGCTCAGAAAAGAAGGAGCGCCATTGAGATTTTGAAGAGAAAATTGTCCGGAATTGAAGGCCACGTGTGTTTACAAAGCCCCCATAGTGCCAGAACAATGGACCCCCCCCCACATGTGACCCCATTTACAAAACTACACCCCTCACGTAATGTAATAAGGGGTACAGTGAGCATTTACGCCCCACAGGTGTCTGACAGATTTTTGGAACAGTGGTCCGTGAAAATGAAAAATGTAATTTTTCATTTGCACAGCCCACTGTTCCAAAGATCTGTCAAACGCCAGTGGGGTGTAAATAATCACTGCACCCCTTATTAAATTCTGTGAGGGGTGTAGTTTCCAAAATGGAGTCACATGTGGGGGGTCCACTGTTCTGGCACCACGGGGGGCTTTGTAAACGCACATGGCTTCCATTCCAAACAAATTCTCTTTCCAAAAGCCCAATGGTTCTCCTCCTCTTCTGAGCATTGTAGTGCGCCAGCAGAGCACTTGACGTCCACACATGGGGTATTTCCATACTCAAAGAAATGGGGTTGCAAATTTTGGGGGTCATTTTCTCCTTTTACCGCTTGTAAAGATGAAAATTTGGGGATAAAACAGCATTTTAGTTAAAAAAAATTTTTTTTTTCATTTACACACCCAACTTTAACAAAAAGTCCTCAAACACCTGTGGGATGTTAAGGCTCACTGGACCCTTTGTTACATTCCTTGAGCTGTTTAGTTTCCAAAATAGTATGCCATGTGGGTTACTATTATTATTATTATTTTTTTTTTTTGCTGTGGCACCACAGGGGCTTCCTAAATGCGACATGCCCCCCAAAAACCATTTCAGCAAAATTTGCATTCCAAAAGCCAAATTTGACTCCTTCTCTTCTGAGCATTGTAGTTCGCCCGCAGAGCATTTTACATCCTAACATGGGGTATTTCAATACTCAGAAGAGATGGGGTTACAAATTTTTTTTTTTGGGGGGGGGGCATTTTCTCCCCTTGCCCTTTGTAAAAATGGTAAATTTGGGGGAAAAAACAACACTTTAGTGAAACATTTTTTTTTTCATTTACACATCAGAATTTAATGAAAAGTCATAAAACACCTGTGGGGTGTTAAGGCTCACTGGACACCTTGTTACGTGCCTTGAGGGGTGTAGTTTCCAAAATGGTATGCCATGTGGGGTTTTTCTGCTGTTCTGGCACCATAGGGGCTTCCTAAATGAGACATGCCCCTCAAAAACCATTTCAGCAAAATTCACTCTCCAAAATCCCATTGTCGCTTATTCCCTTCTGAGCCCTCTACTGCGCCCGCCGAACACTTGACATACACATATGAGGTATTTCCTTACTCAAGAGAAATTGGGTTACAAATATTGGGGGGCTTTTTCTCCTATTACCCCTTGTAAAAATTCTAAAACTGGGTCTAAAAGAACATGCGAGTGTAAAAAATGAAGATTTAGAATTTTCTCCTTCACATTGCTGCTATTCCTGTGAAACACCTAAAGTGCTAACACACTTACTGAATGTCATTTTGGATACTTTGAGGGGTGCAGTTTCTATAATGGGGTCATTTGTGGGGTATTTCTAATATGAAGGCCCTTCAAATCCAGTTCAAAACTGAACTGGTCCCTGAAAAATATCGAGTTTGAAAATTTTGTGAAAAATTGGGAAATTGCTGCTGAACTTTGAAGCCCTCTGGTGTCTTCCAAAAGTAAAACTTGTCAATTTTATGATGCAAACATAAAGTAGACATATTGCATATGTGCATTAAAAAAAATGTATTCGTAATATACATTTTCCTTACAAGCAGAGAGCGTCAAAGTTAGAAAAATGCAAAATTTTACCACTATGTTAAAATATAATGTCATGAAAAAACAATCTCTGAATCAGAATGATAACTAAAAGCATTCCAGAGTTATTAATGTTTAAAGTGACAGTGGTCAGATGTGCAAAAAAGCTCTGGTCCTTAAGGCCAAAATGGGCTTGGTCCTGAAGGGGTTAAAAGATTAATTTTAGGGTTGTGTCTGAGGAACCCACTGACTGTTGACTGGGGGTATCAGATGTCACTTGTGATGAAGTGGATGACCGTGTTAACCAATCGATGATGGCAGATGGGTTTTTGGTCGAGACGCGACCGCTAGCTGATACCGAGAGCTCAGGCCTCATACTTCGACTCCTGCTGCCACTCACCCCTAGTCTGCAGCAACCTCTGCCTCATGAATTTAGGCCTCTGCCACTCCTCCAACATATTGAAGAAAAACACCAGCCGGTGATTACTTTTGGCTGTCCTTTCACAGTATGTAGGCCCTTGACAGATTAACGGGTACAAAATTGTACACTATTTAGATGTAGGTATGTGGTATGCACGTATGAGGGTAGAAAAATGTGTTACAGTACTCTTTAAAAAAAATGTAGCTTTGCACAACACCAGCAGTACACAGTCACTGTGTACTAAACCCAAATTGCACTCTCTCAAAGACTATTAGGAATGGACTGCTGGGTATTATGCCATCTACTGACTAGTATAACCAGCAAACCATTTGTTTTGGAAAAAAAGACACAGAATTGCACTGAAAAATGATTCCTCCATCCTCTTAAGGTTCATCAAGGTGAGCCAGCTTGTTGAAATGTATGAGGCAACACACAGCTATTTGTCCCTCTTTGTAATACAAAGTTGTAGAAAGTGACTGGGAGGTTAATGACTGCAGTAAAAAAATATTTTCTGTGCAAAAACTCACTGCTCTCTGTCCACCAGAACGCTGATGTGACTAGGAGGTGAAACGCTGCTGGAAAAAGCTTTTCTGTGTGACACTCACAGACTGTCCCATCTCTCTGTAGTGAAAGGATGAAGTGACGATCCGGAATATGGCTGCCGATTATATAGGGCTGTGACATCACAGGGGATACTGGCTGCTGATAGGCTGCATCCTGCATGTTATTGAGGGTAATCCCGCCTACCCGCTTTCCCGCCTTGTCTTCCCGCCTACCCAGAGTTCCTTGCTCCATGTCCTCACATGTGGATCCGCCATCCTTGCCCCATATCCTGACATGTGGATCCTGGAGCCTGGACCGCCCTAATGGAATTTATTGAAGCAATTCGCATGATAGAATCGTGGCGATATTCGTATTTGTTGCAAACTGAATTTTTCATGAAATTCGTAACGAATTTGCATTCATCAGCTTCGATTTGCTCATCTCTTATCCTGAAGGCCAGGGCAAAATTGGTGCTCAAGGTGGCCTGATAACTCTAATAGGTTTCTCGTGGCTAGACTACTCTCTTTCAACCAGGCACGGACTGGGACCAAAAAAAAAGGCCAAGGTATTTTAGACTAAGCACCCAATTTTTTTGGTGGGGGTCCGACTGCTTGGATCCCCTCTGATTGCAAGTGGCTCTCCACCTGTTGCAACAGATAAAACTCCCTTAATGCCTGGAGAGCCTCAGGCATTATAGGAGTTGTAATTTTGCAACACCTGGAGAACCACAGATTGGGGTACAGTGTCACCCATTATCACTGCAGAACTTAGAACAGAACTGATGGGATAGTTTGGCAGAATTCATAAAGGTATCACATGTGACTTCTCTGTTGTCTTTCTTTTCCTTCTTTTCTTCTTTATCTGGTCCAGATGCCAGCACATCTTCCAGCTACATCATCTTTCTGTAGAGTTTGACATCCAGACATAATTGTTTCCTTATTTTGCCAGCACATCCTCATCCTCTATATAAAAATATGAACATATTAAAGAGTACCTGTCATCAAACCATATTTCCTACACTAACTCAGATTATATTCCCTAATTACTCCTAACACCCCTCCTGCCATAAAAAAAAAAATTCCGAGCAGTAAAAAGCTGTGTATCATACCTCATACCTTGTGTGAGCTCCTGGCAGGAGAAAGTGGGCGTTCTCCAGCAGGGGCGACATCACTGAAGCCAGCGAGAGCTGTGACTCGCCATGCCCGGAACGCACTTCCTGAGTTTGGACTTTTGCATGTCCGGGTGGAGACCAAATTAAATGTTTGAGAACAGAACAGAGCCACCTAGTGGCCGTTTTTTCAATTGTTAAAAACATATAAAGGTTGAGAATTTTAACAGCAAGTAAATAGCAAAGTGTCTTATAATAACATAAGGAACAATACAGTTTATTAAGAGTTTAGTATGGTGACAGGTACTCTTTAATCATTATAACCTTGCCAGACACTGAGCCCAGGGAATGTGACCTTGCCACAAATTGTACCCTCTCAATGTAATGCTGTCACACACTGTACCCTCTCAATGTAATACTGTTACACACTGTACCCTCTCAGTATAATACTGTCACACATTGTATCCCCTGAATTTAACCATGCTGCACACAGTGCTCTCAAAATATAACCCTACCAAACGCAATCCCCCTGAATATAATACTGTCACACACTGTTTTGCCTAAATACAACCCCTGAATCCAGACCGCTTTGTCCCCTCCTCCTCCAGACCCTTTTGTCTCCTCCTCCTCTAGACCTCTCTGTTCCCCCTGACCCCTTAGTCCCCCAAGACTTATATTTTATCTCCTTCTCCAGACTCCTCTCTCCTCCTCTTTTAGACATCTCTTTCCCATTAAAAATCCCACTCTTCTGGCACCTTGTAGAGGCATGGTTCTGCAACATGGGCACGGTGGGCAGATTGGCGCGGTGGTGACCAAGGGACAGGGACAATAAAGCAGGCATGCCTACATATGGTGCCCCTGCTCCCAGCAGTCACTTCTGCTTTTAAAGCGGCAGTTGCACTGCCATGGCTGAATTTACTTGGGGCCAGGGGAATGGGCAAGATGGAGGCTTCCTAAAGTGTGACCATGCAGGAGGTAAGCAGATAGAGCAGCAAATGTTGAAAAAAATAATAATCCGGCAACTGGGCTAGCAAACGTACCCAATGACCAGTTGGGGTCTGCTTAAAACTCCATCTGCTTTCCTTCTCTTTCTTTTCTCAATTAACTAACAAGCTCACAATGTTTTCATAGATTTTTGCTAGAGAACCACATCCCTTATCCCGGTTGTGTTGAACACTAGTTGGTTATATGGTTTGGGTTAGTTTTAGGAAGTAACCATACTATGTGTGTGTATAAAAAGTTTGAGTCATCTCTGAATCATCTGAATCATCCCTATAAATTGACATTATGAAGAAATATAATATCAAAGGGTTAACGGCTTGTCAAATTTAACAACTATTCACTTCAAATTTTACAGCCTTTTCTTTTCCGAGCAAACCATAAAAATTAGTGTATTGGGACACTGAACTTTCTTAGATTTATCATAGTTTAGATGCTTTGCCTAAATTCACTTTCAAGAACCATGAGGTGAGCATGTCTGGTGCAAAACTAGTTCCCAGTACATGAAGAGGTAACCCTTCTGCCTGTTGCACAAAGTCACACAATATATACATGTGTGGTGTGCCACTATAGTGGGTAGTGGCAGGGCCACAGGTGTTGCAGTGAGTGGTGGGATCAGATGTTATTAACCCCGGGGGTCGGATGGTATTAACCCCTATGTGTTCGTGACGCCAGTCCGGAACCCGAAAACCACACGCCCCGGATTCTCCACTGTCCCACGAGCTAGTGAATAAAAAATCCACAACCAGTTGCAGGTAAACGGAGGCTTTACTGAATAGAAGACAGGTGTAATTATCTTTGAAGCTATGGCCAGATTGTCCCAGAGATGTGACCAGTACCCAGAGGACCTTGCAGCTTCCTGGACCAATACTTGTAATAAACTTGCCTTGGACTTGTAATTTAGACTTGACTGTTGTTAGACTGGGCTTGACTATGTGCAGGACTTGACTAACTTCAGTGACTGCAGACATAGACTTGTAGCTTTGTGGTACTCCAGATGCTAAACATTTGTCCTGAGATTCTCTGGTAACTGCTTCAGCAAAGACTTTGACGTTGTAGCTAAGAGCACATAACTCAAAGAGAGTGAATTAAAGATGGCTGCCCCTTTATATAATGAGGGGGCTGGACTAAAGCACATTGGTCAAGCTGTGGGTCATAGGTTAAAGTTGGTGCTCTCTGGGAGTACATGTTACAACAAATCATATAACAGTATAACATAACATGTGATCAGGCTTACTCACAGGTCCTTGGAGTCCTCCAAAGGTCCTATATACTATCTATACATTAGAATCCCATCTATGGTCTTAAAGCAATATACACCACATTTAATAAATTAGCAAGATGACACAGGAAGTCCCTGCAGGGGAGCCCCCAGGTCACTGAGGGACTCAACCGGACAGGGCCTACAGGTAGTACAGGACTATATACCTGTAGTGGGACACCACAAGCCCTTCCACTTAACAAAAGTCGTCCTCAACGTAAAGTTCTGTTAGGCTTGAGGAATGAAGTGGCCGTGGGGCCATATGCAGTCCTGAGGCATTTTATACACAAACGTCCATTTCAGGCTTTTGATAAAACAACCAACAAGATTAGAACAGGATTGGAGGTTAGAACAGGATTGCAAACAGGATTTTATGAATGGAATTACAAACAGAATTTGTGAACAGGATATTTTGGATAAGATTGTTTTTTTCTTCATAACCTTTACATGCATTTTGAATTGTAAGGACCTTTTCTATGCACTTTATAACTGGACTATGCATATAATACACTATACACAACTGATACTCTTGACTATGTATTTTAAAGCTGACTATACACAATGAATACTCTTGACTATGCATTTTACTGACTTGCATAACTGTTTACTAGATATGACATGACATTTTTGACTATGCATATAACATACTATGCATGTGGTATACTGTACACGACTAGACATAATTTACTAGATATTAGATACACGACTTTGTATACATGACTAGACTTATGACTGTAGACTTATAGTTGTGGATTGGGTTGCCTGAGGCTTTCTGCCCGATGCTTTGGCTACTGGGGTCCCTAGGTATAAAACACTTCTCCCCAGAACACTTTTTTTTTTACTTTATGCTAGACATTTCTATGCTAGACATTTGATACAGATAACACTTTGACATTCATGTTACCTTAACTATTTACGTGTTTTAGGTTAATTTCAGGAATACTTACTGGCCAGGAAAGTTTCCTGTGCACAAACATGATGATATATGACATTAGTTACATTTGACATGTTGCCTGTTAGGAGACTGTGTAATGTGAGTGATACAGCTACTTTATGTGACTAAAGTATACTTGACTTGTGTATTCTAGACTATGTATATTGTGGTTTATTTACACATACTATTTACATTTGTTTTGTACTAGTCCTTATATCTAGCAGGCATCTGTCCCAATGTGGACCGTTGGGACCTACACAGCACCATTTCCGGAGACTCTGGAGCAGCAACCTCTTCGGGAGCTCTTAACTCTGCTGGGCTGAGAACAGTTTCTTCTCTCCCAACAGCTGAAACAGGTGATGACTCTTGACTCGCAGGATGGTCACTTGGAGTGGAAAATTCTGATATCGGTGAAGCAATTGGACTGAGGACTGGGGTGAACTCCTGTGCCGGCGGAGTGGCTACTGCTGGTTGCACAGGCCCACAGACTGGTATGAACTCGGAGATGGTAGTTTGGTCCAGAGGGAACATAGGGTCATCCATGGACATGGAAACCTCTCCTCTGGGCACATCCTCCCTCGCCAGCTGAACTGTAAGCGAAGGAGGTTGCAGTGACCCCGGCAAATCTTCTTTGTGTCACAACTTGATCCAGTTACGGTGAACAACTTGGGGCTCGTACCCTGACTTTTGAATTGCATAGACATCTGTATCAGGATAGGGTATGGCGGTCACCGTCTTGGGCTCCGTTTCCCATATGGAGTCCAATTTATGGGTTCTCGGGAACTTCTTCAACAAGACTTTATCACCTGTTTGAAGTGGCTTGGCGGAGGCATGACGATTATAGTCTTGCTGTTGCCTATGCTGTGCCTCACCCATTTTCCTATTAACGATTTCCTTTGCCTCCTGGATCCTCTTCTGGTATTCAGAGACCCATTCCATTGAGGCTTGTGGAGAATTATTGAAAGGAGCTTGGAGTCCAAAGGTTCTATCCTTGGGTAGCTGGCCATGTTGGCCCATCAGCAGATTGAATGGAGTGTATCCAGTGGAGCAATGGACAGTATTGTTGTAGATCTCCAACAGTTCTGGCAACAGCCGAGGCCATTCTTCATGTCTGGACACAGATACTGCTCGCAGCATGTGAATGAAGACATGGTTGATCCTTTCACAGAGTCCATTCCCTTGAGGGTGATAAGAAGTTGTCCTGAGCTTCTTACAGGCATGGAATTGGCATAATTCCCAGAAGAGTTGGGCCTCAAAGGCCGTTCCTCGGTCGGTCAGGACAGACTCTGGACATCCAAGGATTTGTACCCAATGGGAGTAGAACATCTGTGCTGTGGTCTTGGCTGTAAGATCTTTAACTGATACGACTACAACCCACTTGGAATATTGATCCACCATGGTGAGAGCATACGAATATCCGGACCGGTTAGGAGACAACTTGACATGGTCTAGGGTGACAAACTCGTTAGGCCTCTCACTCTGGATGGAATGGAGGGGTGCTCTGGCATCCTTGCGGCCATCCTTGGTGATATTGCAGACTGCACATTCACTGCACCACTTTTCAATGTCACTTCTCATTCCAACCCAGTAGAACCATCGTCTAATATTGGCTTCGGTCGTGTGAACCCCAAAGTGTCCCGACTGGTCGTGATAGGCATTAAAGACCATCGCGGCATCCCTCCTGGGAACCAGGATCTGATGAAGTCTTTCACCTGACACCGGATCCAAAGAGTTACTGTACAACAGTCCTTTGTGCACAAACTGTCTCTTCCTTTGTTGCCAGACGCTTCAGTTCATAGTCACTTTGGGCCCGGCGTAGACGGGTGGGTACCCTTCTTGTTAGCAGGTAGTCCAACAGATCCCCCATGACTCAACTCTCTTCTTGCAGAGTCCTCCAGGTGTATAAGTCTTCCTGGGATCTCTTGGATCTAGACTCACCCTCTTTGAGGATGGTTGCAGCATTTTGACCCACGAATCTTTGGTAAAATGGGGGCATCTCCACATCTTCCCACACGTCTTCGACAGGTGGTTCTTCGCCAGGGGCCATCCGAGACAACACGTCTGCATTGACATTGGACTTGCCACTTCTGTACTTGATAGAGAAGATGTAATTGGTTAGTCTCGAGGCCCACTGCTGTTCAATAGCACCCAGTTTGGCAGTGTTCAGGTGGGCCAGCGGATTGTTATCCGTGTAGACAGTGAACGGGGTGGCAGCCAAGTAGTCCTTGAACTTCTCTGTCACCGCCCATACGAGGGCCAGGAGCTCCAACTTGAATGAACTGTAGTTGGCATCATTCTTCTCGGCTCCTCCTAGATTATGGCTGGCATATGCTATTACCCATTCCTGTCCTCTTTGAACTTGGGATAAGACGGCCCCCATCCTTCAAAGCTGGCATCCGTATACAACCGGAATGGCTGAGTGTAGTCTGGATACATCAGGATGGGGGAGTTCTGTCAACAGGTGCTTCAGGGCTTGGAACGCCACTTCTTGTTCCTTGGCTCACTCCACAGGCAGCTTTCCGCTGTAGTTTTCCTTTGCTGTGCCTAGAAGGAGAGAGGTTAGGGGCTCGGCAATCTGAGCGAAGTGAGGAATGAAGTGGCGATAATAACCAGCAAATCCCATGAAGCACCTTACATTCTCCAACGTGCGCGGGGTAGGCCAATTCTTGATGATTTCCACCTTGTCAGGATTAGGCTGGACTCCCTCACGCTGACAACATGACCAAGGTAGTGTACTTGCGGCTTGAGCAGATGGCACTTAGACGGCTTGACCTTCAGTCCGTGTTGGATCAACACTTGGAAAACATCAGACAGGTGACCCAGATGTTCTTGGTAAGACTTGGAGTATACAATTACATCGTAAAGGTACAGCAGAACACTTTGGAATTTGAGATGTCCCAAACATCACTCCATCAGCCGCTGGAAGGTAGCAGGGGCATTGCATAGCCCAAATGGCATACTCTTGAACTCGAACAAGCAGATCCCAAGGCAGTGAGTGACTCCTCGATCTGAGGGAGAGGATAAGCATCTTTGTGGGTAATGTCATTCAACTTCCGATAATCAACACCGAAGCAGATGGTTCCGTCCTTCTTCTTGACTAAAACCATGGGTGCTGCCCAGGGACTCTGACTTTCTTGGATCACGTCTGCATCGTACATCTCGACTAACATTTTGTTCACTGCCTGGTGCATACCCAGTGCGATTGGGCGTTGTCTCTCCTTAATGGGCGGATTGTCACCGGTCAAGATTTGATGTTGAATCATCGACGTTCGTCCAAAGTCCGTTAGGTGTTTGCTAAAGGCATCTTGATATTTCTTTGCCACATCGATGACTCCTTTGACTTGTTCCTGTGGGGTAGAAGGATCTCCCACCTGCAGCTGTGCCCACCAAGGTTCCTGAGGACTTCTTGTGGAATCCAGGGTGACATGGGCCGTTCGTTGCTGGGCCATCTTACGTGTGGACAGGACATCATTAGGTTCCAGGAAGTAGAGTGTAGCCACTGTGCTGCCGAAGTAACTGGTGTGTACTTCGGCAGCACAGTGGCTACACTGGATTAGTTGACCAGGCGAACTGGGACTCTCCCATTAACTACCGTAACTAAGCTTCTCGCAGCTCGAATCAATGGGTGCTCATCTGACTGTAGGGGTTCCAGCAGGGCTTGGTAGTCTTGATTCCTTACCCCTGGGCATGCTCGGCACCATAGAATCGTCTCGGTATTTGGCTGCAAGGTCACTGACCTAATATCTTGGATCCGCACTTTACAGATTTCTCCTCTTCGGTTAACAAATTTCTGCTCCGCCTGCAGAACTTTGAGATGGTGCTGCGCAGCCCGCTGGCCTGAGGGGGACATATAGGGGAGAGAGGCATGCAAAGAGTCTACAATATCTGTGAAGCAGTGTCTCATAATGTTCATCTCCAATATAAATTCAGTTGCCTCCTTTTTAAGATACATTAGTAACAATTATTCCTTGCCCCCTAAGTATATGGTTCCCCCGCTGAATAGTGGGCTCCCAGTACCCATGCCTGGGGACTGGTTTCCCATTGCCTGCCATGACCCTGAAATCCATGTCATCAGGTTCACACAATGAATCAACATTTCAGTAATTATAGAAAAGACTCTTAAAGATGGTAGACACCTGCGAACCTGTGTCAATTAATGCCTGCAGCATGATACCATCTACAGTGACAGTTACATAGGGGCATGGGGCGATGTATAGCTAGAGTACTGATTTAGGTTGTTCTGTTGGTGGACCTGAGATCTGCTCTCCTGAGGGCCAGTCCTCGACCTCAGGGGGAAGCCCGTTTAAATCCCAACATTGCCTCTTCCAATGTCTGGTTTTGTTACAATAAGTGCAGAAGGGCCTTGAGGACCCTGGGGCCTGTTGGGTGAACCCTGACGAGGACCATTTTGACGGGGAGGAGGAGCAGGTACAGGTCTCTTCAATAAGGGTGGCTCTCTATTGGCCTAAGCGGCCTGATTAGCAAGTTCCTTCACAGTCAATCGGATTTCTGAGGCTGTGGAGGAGGACAGAGTGTCGACCACTGTGATTCTGACAAAGGGGCAAGATTTCTTTTAGGATCTGTCCCGGGCTCTATAACTTGGATAGCCAAATGTTTAAATGCAGAAAAGGACAAATTGGGGTTGTGCACCGCTAGCATCCTTAACTGGACCTTGTCCCATTTGTTGTGAACCCCATCTATGAACCTGTCCATTAAGAGTTTATTACCCTGATCGGGGGTTCTACCATCTAACAGAGCATCTTGTAGGCCCACTGCATTTGCTCTTAATGTCTCACCTGGCCTTTGTCGGCTCTCGTACAGTCTGAGGCGTACCTCTGAGGGGGAATGCAATTCAAATACCTGATATAATCCCTCAAAGATCTGGTCCACTGTTACCTTCTCGGAGGCGGGCCAAGTGCGGACTTCCTCAAGTGCCGGTCCCTGTAGCTGACCCGTGAGCAACGACACCTGTTGATTAGGGTGAAGAGAATAGAAAACAAACAAGCTCTGGATGCTCTCCTGGAAATCCTTCAGGGCAAAGGGATCTCCACTGTAGGAAGACACAGTAGGAAGGACAGGTTTCCCCAAGAACAATGGGGGAGCCACAGGAAGACCTAAGCTGAGGCATTGAATTGGAGGGGAAGGGGGTAGAAACCTCCGGGTTTCTACAGCAGGAGGTGATCCAGCAGGTGGAATTGAAGAAGCACCTATGTCCGGTTATCCTGGAGAACTAAGTGCTGATATCTTGCCGGCTTGATTGGGTGCGCTGACCCTTTAAGAAGATTTGAGAGCCTTGTCTCTTTAAGAAGATTTGAGAGTGTTGTCTCTGCAGGAATTGAGTGCGCTGTTCCTTTAAGCTGCCCGGCAATGAACTGGAGTGGGTACCTGCGGCCTTGACTGGACACCCAGGGGCTAATGCTGGCAACCGCTGGCTATAGAAAATTTCTGCAGCAGCTTCAGTAGTATTGAAAAAAGTCTGCGCTGCCGCGGGTACTTTCCGGTATTCTGCAGAGTCGGGCGCAGCCACCAGAATCGTTGCTATGGCTGCGACCAGGGAACTCCGGGTTTGATCCAGTCAGTAAATGCTTCCCCTGTGCAACACAGGGCGGATCTTTAGTTATGGCTCACTCACTGAAGAGGCGTCACCGCTGGGGACTGACAGGGCGGAGCTGCAACCGCTCCCGTGCGCGGGAATCACCGGACTTAGTTTAACCCCTTCAGATATGGACTTTATACAGTTAGCGCCACAATAAGACTGTATAAAGACAAACTCTTGTAACACAGTCCCGTACACTTTCCCGCGACTGTATGCGGTTTAGTATCAGACACAGTTCAGACTTTGGGGAAGGACTTGACTTGGTGACTGAATGGTTAAGGCACACACCCGTATCCTGTTCGTGATGCCAAAATATGTGGTGTGCCACTATAGTGGGTGGTGGGATCAGATGTTATTAACCCGGGGGTCGGATGTATTCGTGACGCCAGTTCGGGTTCCGGAACACCACACGCCCGCATTCTCCGCTATCCTACGGGCTAGTAGTGAATAAAGAGTCCACAACCAGTTGCAGGGAAACGGAGGCTTTATTAAATAGAAGACAGGTGTAATTATCTTCACAGATATTGCCAGATTGTCCCATAGATGTGACCAGTACCCAGAGGACCTCGCAGCTTGCTGGACCAATACTTGTAATAAACTTGACTTGGACTTGGTAATTTAGACTTTACTGTTGTTAGACTGGGCTTGACTATGTGCAGGTTTTCACCCTCCTGGGACAACATTCCCCAACTTGGAAACCCTATCCAAATAAAATCATTGCTTTATTAGTTCATGTTTAAAAGTACGTTAAATAGTGAGCAAAAACAAATATAATGTGTGTTTAAAACCACAGTCTATTGGTTCAGAGTATAATGGAGACATATTCCTATTATTGCTTTCCCTAAATAGTTGTTTTAATTGCACCCGATGAAGGTGCATCTCACATCTATGCGTATTCCTATATGTACCAACTATGAATAATGAGGGCTCTGAACCATAGGCTGCTTGTTAAAACGCCATGTGCCAACACCCATTATATTTGTTTTTGCTCACTATTTGACATACTTTTAAACGTGAACTAATAAAGCAATGATTTTATTTGGATAGGGTTCCCTAGTTTGGGAATTTTGTCCCAGGAGGGTGAAAACCTGAATGGGAATAGATTT
Organism: Hyla sarda; assembly: GCF_029499605.1. Lineage (NCBI taxonomy): Eukaryota > Metazoa > Chordata > Amphibia > Anura > Hylidae > Hyla > Hyla sarda. Next base: position 66,706,622 of record NC_079191.1, read on the forward strand.
TTGATTTATAACCCTGGGAATCCTTATTGGGAGTGTTGGATTTATGACTATGTGCAGGGCTTGACTAACTTCAGTGACAGAAGACATGACTTGACTTACTGGAGAGTTGTAGCTTTGTGGTACATGTTGCAACAAATCCTATAACAGTATAACATAACATGTGATCAGGCTTATGAAGAAATAGATGGTCCAGCGCAGGATAACGTGCAATAAAAGCCAAAATTTATTGTAGATTCAAGCCATAGGATAGCAGGACACAGGGCACCCTGTGTCCTGCTATCCAATGGCTTGAATCTACAATAAATGTTGGCTTTTATTGCACGTTATCCTGCGCTGGACCATCTATTTCTTCATTGCTACCTTGGTGTTGGTTCACACGGTGCCGTGCGGCAGGCGTCTGGCTGGAAGGGTGAGCTGAGTTACCTTATACTCTCTTGCAAATGTGATCAGGCTTACTCACAGGTCCTTGGAGTCCTCCAAAGGTCCTATATACTATCTATACATTAAAATCCTATCTATGGTCTTGAAGAAATATACACCACATTTAATAAATTAGCAAGATAACACAGGGAATCCCTGCAGGTGAGCCCCCAGGTCACTGAGGGTCTCAACCTGGCAGGGCCTACAGGTAGTACAGGACTATGTACCTGTAGTGGGATACCACATGTGTAAAAAGGCAGGCAGTAGATAGGGACCTACTGGGTCATGACATTGAACTCATTTAAAGGAAAAATTTCAGCATGTTCGTTCACACTGAACCCAATAGACTGGGTTATAGTGTGGGTGAACAGGAGTCCAACGAGGGGTCACTTACTAAAAGTCTAGTAGGTCCTGAGATATGTCCCCCAGAAAATCCTCCACTAAATTCGGTGATTTGTACGCTAGAGGCGAGCCCCTGCCGGCTGAATTAACTCTTTTCATATTCATGGTCTGGGATTCCATGTCCTAGTGACGTGAAGTCGCTGGTAACATAAGCGCTATGCTCTTTGCATAGAGCGCATGCACGGACTGAATTGAGCAGAACACTCATGTGACCAGCAAAACCACATCAAGTGTTCTTTAGCCATAACCTACTCAAATGGGTATGGACTGACAAGAATTCTCTAGTTCTCTACCACCAGAGAAGTCTCTGTTATCAACAACTGGCATGTTAATAGACAGAAGTCTCAAAGTCAACTTGAAGAAGCCCCCCAGCTGTAGCAGAGATCAACCCATGAAGCAGATCATGATATAGAGTGGGAGAACAATGGCAGGAATCAGATGATCTGTTGAATTGATGCAACACATTTGATCAAATTGAATAAACATAACTCAATTTTTTCTTTTTGCCTTGTATAGTATAAAAAAAAAACGGATTCAAGTGGCGCTGGACTGGCTCAAGATGTAGAGATCAAGGCTCCATAATGTAGGATAAAACAATGTTAATTGTATTGCACAAACAACGCATTTCTGACCCGTAACAGGCCCTTCCTCAGGACAGTGCATACAGGAATAAAGCAAGTGTGGATTTAAATAGACATGCATATGTTAGGAAAAGGTCACGTCAGTTTTGCTATTCACAAAAATAGTTACATAAAATCCCTTGAACATTCAGGTATTAATCTCCTTTTAAAACAATTTATAAAAGAGTATATCTTATCTATATGTAAGGAAAATACTGCATAAAGTGAAATAAATCATTATCATAGTGCAAAGGTAACGTTAGAAGTAGTTCAACGTGGAAGTTACCAGTGCTGCCACGAGGTAGTGAAAGTACGTAGGATGCTACAACCCAGCCGGGTCTGAAGTACTATATTGCAGTAAAGAGCGCTATACTCAAAGCAGTGTTGAGAGTGAGCATAGATAAAAGTCCCTCTCCCATGCCGGCCAATGGTGTTTGAGAAATATGTAGCCAGGTCTGAAGCGCTATAATGCAGCGAGGAGCGCTATACTAGTAGCGGTGTTGAGAGTGGGCGTGGTTAACAGTCCCTCTTCTGTGTAGGCCAATGATGTTAGAAGACAGACACCGTTTCAATAATGGGTAAGTTAAGAACATTGTCACAATAACGGACACATAAAATGGTGTTTCTCTAGTATGCGTCCAGTGTCTCGGACTGGAGGGGAGAGGAACGCTAAGGCTCTAGTTATATAGCTATGAATGAAGATATCAGTTACTGTATAGCTACCAGTATATAGCGCCTCACTGCATTATAGCGTCTCAGACCTGGCTATTTCTCGAACACCATTGGCCGGCATGGGAGAGGGACTTTTAAGTATGCCCACTCTCAACACTGCTTCGAGTATAGCGCTCTTCAGTGCAATATAGTACTTCAGACCCGGCTGGGTTCAAGCATCCTACGTACTTTCACTACCTCGTTGGAGCACTGGTAACATCCACGCTGAACTACTTCTAATGTTACCTTTGCACTATGATAATGGTTTATTATGATTCATTTCATCTTTATGCAGTATTTTCCTGACATATAGATAAGATATACTCTTTTATGAATTGTTTTAAAAGGAGATCAATACCTGTATGTTTAAGTGATTTTACGTAACTATTTTTGTGAATAACAAAATTGACGTTACCTTTTTCCTAACATGTGCATGTCTTTTTAAATCCACACTTGTTTTATTCCTATATGCACTGTCCTGAGGAAGGACAGTTGTTTGTGCACTAAAATTAACCTTGTTTTATCCTACATCATGGAGCCTTGATCTCTACATCTTGAGCCAGTCCAGCGCCAGGTGAATCCGTTTTTTTCATACTATACATGTTTCTACTGATCAACTGTGGAGGTGTCCGGAAGTGATTGTGTGCAGCAGGACTCTCACTATCCACCCCAAATGCTACATTAGATGTGCTCTGAGCACAACATATATTGGTGAGTGGATTTAATTACTTTTTCACTTATTGGAATTTTTACAGGCTTCACTAGGGGCGCATTCACCTTTTTTTCTTTTCTTTCTTTTTTTTTTTTTGCCTTGGGAATGGTATAGCTCCACAAAGGTCATATTTTGCAACTATTATTCTATTCATGTTTCTTGAAAAAAAGGCAAATACAACATAAATTTACATTGCGGTAAAACATATGTGAACATCAACCTTTGGCTCTCACTATAGTCTGACAATAGACTGTTCTGAAATCATCTACCTAATCTATTCATGCTCCTGAACCTCTTTTGTTCTGTCAACATAGCCACTACTATTTCTTGATATTGGACACTATGATAGCTACTTAGTTCACCCAATATGAATGCATTTGCTTCAGTGTGTAAGGTTGCAGAAGAAAGAACTATCCTATCCTTGGTCTTGTATTACCATATTTTTCGCCCTATAGGACGCACCGGCATATAAGACGCACCCAATTTTAAAGGTGCAAAATCTAGAAAAAAAAAGATTCGGAACCCAACAGTGATCTTCAACCTGCGGACCTCCAGATGTTGCAAAACTACAACTCCCAGCATGCCCCGACAGCCGTTGGCTGTCCGGGCATGCTGGGAGTTGTAGTTTTGCAACATCTGGAAGTCCGCAGGTTGAAGACCACTGGTAAGAGTTAATACTCACGTGTCCCTGTCGCTCCGGACCCATCACCGCTGCCCTGGATGTCGCTCCATCGCTGTTGCCACGTCCCCGTGGTGTCCCCGACGCTCCGTACGTCTTCTTCCCCGGGATCCACGCTCTCAGTCGCCGTCATCACGTCGCTACGCACGCCGCTCCTATTGGATGACGGGACGGCATGCGCGACGATGTGATGACGTCGAAGGAGAGCGCCGGCCATGCAGGGGATCTCGGCCCGGAGCAGACACCGAGGAGACAGGTAAGGTCCCTCCCGGTGTCCTGTAAGCTGTTCGGGACGCCGCGATTTCGCCGCGGCGGTCCCAAACAGCCCGACTGAGCAGCTGGGTTAGTGTCACTTTCGCTTCAGACGCGGCGGTCACCTTTGATCGCCGCGTCTGAAGGGTTAATACAGGGCATCACCGCGATCGGTGATGTCCTGTATTAGCCGCGGGTCCCGGCTGTTGATGGCCGCAGGGACCGACCCGATAGGTGTGTATTCGCCGTATAAGATGCACCAACTTCCACCCCCCCAGGTTAGGGGAAGAAAAAGTGCGTCTTAGACAGCAAAAAATACGGTACTCTTTCTCAGGCTGCTCTCACTTTCTGTTGGTAGACATGTCCCATCTGTCTTAGAGGCTTACTGCACAGGTCAAATATTTCTAAACAGGCCAAAACCACCCTGCGTACTAGGCCTAGAAATCAGCAAATGCTCATTTGTTGGCTGATAGTATTATTTTGAAAGGTTAAAATTCTCGTTTGTCAGCCCCACATTGCTCCGTATAATAGAGAGAGTGCAGCCAATAAACAATGCACGTAAATTGCCATATGATGAGTGAGATGTGTAATAGTCTTGTTAAACGAGCGCCAATCTACTTGATTGCACTCGCATAGTGCATCAGTCTGACCATCTAATACCACCCTTACCCTTTCAGACCTTGCCACTTGAATCTTACACAGAGGTCTCCTGTCGAGGTGTTCTGTCTAGGTGATGAATCATGTTGCTTCTCCATCATCATCATCATCTGAAACAGCAATTCTTACAGAAATGGGTCATGCAGCGAACAGCTCTCTTACCTTCCCTTTAGGCCAGGTACCACCAATGTTTTCCATCACACTGCTGCTCCAGCAATGACTTCTTTAATGACACAATGGGGGATATTTATCAAAACCTGTGCAGAGGAAGAGTGGTGCAGTTGCCCATAGCAACCAGTCAGATCACTTCTTTCATTTTTCACAGGCCTCTTTAAAAATGAAGAAGCAAGCTGATTGGTTGCTATGGGCAACTGCATCACTCTTCCTCTGCACAGGTTTTGATAAATATCCCCCAATATGCATGCTAATATTCAACCTGCCACAACTCAATACACACATTTTGGCGGGAACCCTGCCTTTTTTATACAACCATGGGGACACGAAAATCAAAATAATGAAAAACCATCTCAAATTATCCCCTCCTATAAGGTTCCTTGTCAAGGACCTAGATCTTTGGGGATAAGGAAACTTCATGAACTGTCTGGTGAAGTGGCCACCAGATGTCGAATCCAGGTCAAGATAACCATTTCCATAACTTCCGCAGAAATAAAAACTGAAATAAAAAGGATGGAAAAGCGCTCCACTGTGAAGGACAATATATAAAGAAGGTGAGCCCCTAGCAATAGAGTAACTCACCAGATAGTGTTGTGCTATGGAAGAGGCACAACACTCTTGTAGGCATGTAATCCTTTCGGAGGGTTGTAATGGAGATCCCACCTGGACATCCACCTAGAACTGCAGCTTTTCCCGCCCTCGACAAGGCAAAGGGAACGTAAATGAAAATGAAAATTGTGCACTTTTCCGGTGCACAGGTATTAGGGATATTACAGCGCTGTCCACAAACAAGGTGAGTAGTTTAGAAGTTTTTTTATTTTACATGTAACGCATTTCAAGGACGCTCCGTCCTCTTCCTCAGACATTGAGGAAGAGGATGGAGCGTCCTTGAAACGCGTTACATGTAAAATAAAAAACTTCTAAACTACTCACCTTGGTTGTGGACAGCGCTGTAATATCCCTAATACCTGTGCACCGGAAAAGTGCAGAAATAAAAAGGGAGACCCACACATATTTTCAGTCACACCTCCATTTATTCTCTGCCAGATTAGGTCAAGGTACATCTGGTCTCCACCTTTGGATATGCCATAAATGTCCAAGGTGTAACTTCCCCTTTATCATTTTGTTTTCTGGATTTCATAACTAATGCTTCAAAACTGAGAACTTTTAATACAGAAAATTCTTCTAGCTTCTTGAGGCCCAAGTCAGTTGTCTAATATAGAATACGTTCCAAGAAACCTATTTGGTAACTTTCATATAAAAGATTTAATTTCAAATACTCACATGTGATACATTCATAGTACATGCGTGTTTAAGCCCTGGTTTTTTTTTATAAAGCACTTTCGTTTGGCATAAAAAAATCTAAAAATAGTTGGCACCTACTATTTTTGAATTTAATACTCAATTTTGAATTGACACAAAGCACCAAACTGGTATAAAGCCTCAGGCATCGTCTGTATGCAATGATAGCTGGATTCATAAATGAAAACAGCTTAAATGTGCTCCTATGTGACAGACACCTTATAATATTCACATATAGAATTTCCTTTTGGAATTGCCTGGGCTTTGAGAAAAGTGTGGTTTCATATGTTCTTCTCACAATCCATTCCTAGTAAAGGCAGCTCCCATTACCAGCCATGGCCTCTTTTCCAACAGCTTATGGAACAGTCACTCATAGAATTGAGAGAGCCAAAACTCTGGTGCACGGGTGCTTAGAGCCTACTCATCCATCCCTATACACCTACGTTAAATATACCATTCACAAGTGCATCAGTAGAATAGCTAATGTAAAAGGTGCTGTAACTATTGGATCATAATAGTGGCGTAACTTGTTCAGAGGCGTAACTTGCAGCTGCTGGCCCCTGATGCTAAATTTGCAACAAGTCTCCATGTGCCATTTATAATACTGGTCTCCTATCGTTGCAGCTGCTACCTCTGCACCCCTTATAGTTAAGCCCCTGGGGGTGTTCTTTGGGGTTATGCTAGATTGTCTCATTCAGGCTTTATTGATAAGAACAAAGCTTTCTATAATACAAGTATATTGTGTGAGATTGTAGGTATAGCAGCTCTACAAAAACTATCTAAAACTTTTTCAATTAAAAAGTCATGACATGTACCATTGATGCACAGTCTTAATATGTGCATTGTTACGTAAGTTGGTATATTAACTAGTCTATAGAATAAAAAAAAAAAAAAGAACTGGCTTACCTATTAATTTCCTAAATTTACCCAAAGCAAATTACAAACTATATTGCCCCTTTTTCCCATTTTACCTCCAAATAGCCTTAAAAAATTAATAAACATATTTGGTATTGCCGCATGCATAAATGTCCCAACTATCAAAATATAAAGTAAATTATCCCGTATGGTAAACTTTGTAATCGTAAAAAAAAAAAAAAAAAAAAAAGAAAGAAAGTCCAAAATGGCTGTGCTTTGGTCACATCACATTTAAAAAAAATTCTAATAATAAAATGCCATCAAATAGTCACATATACGGAAAGTGGTACAAAAATAAACCTACAGATCATGGGGCATAAAATGGGCCCTCATACATCTCAGTATACAGAAAAATTAGAAAGTTATAAGGGGTCAAAATAGGGCAATTTTAAACATATTTATTTTGTGATAAAAGTTTTATTTTTTTATTTTAAAGCAGTACAATAATAGAAAAGTATTTATCATATCATTTTAATCGTGTTGACCCACAGAATAAATAAAACATGTCATATTTACCATAAAGTGTACAGCGTGAAAACGAAATCCTCCAAACATTCAGTTTTCTTTTCAATTGCCTCACACAAATAATAACTTTTGGGTTTGCCATACATTTCACGCTAAACTTAGTTATGTCATCGCAAAGTACAATTGGTCACTTAAACAAAACAAGCCCTCACACAGGTCTGTGGATGAATATATAAAAGAGTTATGATTTTTAGAAGGTGAAAATAAAATTGGCTGTGTCCATAAAGGGGTTATCCATAAATCGAAAAACAGAGATAATTTCTTTCAAAGACCCTGTCTGTCTCAAGGTTGGGTGTGGTTCTGCAGCTCAGTTCTATTCATCCTGGACAACCCCTTTATGGCCAAAATGGGCTGTGTCCTTAAGGGATTAAGCAGGATTTTACTCCTATATTTTGTGTTGAACTACATGGCGACCAGTGTCATCCAAATACAAGCAGCTACAAGGGGTTAACCCAACAATCTAGTACCCCTTCTGTGCTCTGGGCCACATTCCCAAAGATACAGCACTAGAATAATAGACCACCACACTGTACCTTAACAGAACAGATTTAAGAAAGTTGACTCTCCATGTGGTCTATTGTCTCACATAGATGACACATAAGTGGCCTTCTGGAACCAATATAGAGGGAATATATAGATGAATACGGCACTAACAGCAAACCCATGGTTGAAGATTTCTAGTAACAAGCAAGCTGAACAACATGAAGGAAATGTGAAAAATAACATGATTTGTGGTAGGGGGGGAGGGTTAGACATGAACCTATGTGAAGCGTTCCTTCAAAATAAACACAATCAGTCATAACATCAGCCATAATACCAGCTATAACATTAAAACCACTGGTGAAGTGAATAAGATAGATTATCTCATGACAATGGAACCTGACAATGAAGAGGGTATATTAGACAATAACCAAACCCACGGGCTTAAGCCCGGGGTAAAAAAAAAAAAAAAAAAAAACGTATTAAGGGCCACGCCTAAAACAACACTTTTGTTATAGTATTATAAAAGGGTGTTTCCTAAAACTCAGGTGTTGGTGTTGGTAGTAAATGTATTTTTAGCCAACTGGCTTGTGCAAGTCATGGTGAATCTGCAGTATCAATTGGCAGGCTTCAATTGGATATATTAGACAAGCAACCAAATAATGTACAAAGTTGATTTGTTGAAAGCAGGAAAATGGTCAAGTGTAAGGATCTAAATGAATATCACATGAGCAAATTCATAATGGCTGGCTCCATAACAGCACAGCATGAAGGGGTTAATATCTACCAAAATATCCCAAGAATGTTGTGATGGGCACTCAAGGCTCATTGATGACTGTGGGGAGCAATCTGTTCAGAACCCAAATAGAAGGAGTTTGGTAAGCATATCTATGATACTTTGTCAATATGCCTGATCTGAAAAGGTTAGATACAGCCAAACTACTGGAGCGATCACATGGTTTGATATTGCTAATAACAACCAGACTATCACTAGGATGAAATGTGTTTGCTAGACAATAATACCTTCTGGCAAACTTTTTGGCCTTAAACAAGGCTTGAGTGCTAAAACTGGGGAGCAATCCAGGAACTATGCAATGTAAGTAAAGTTCATTTTTACAAATAAATTAAAGGAAGTTCTTATCGAAAGCATTTTTCACAAAATAGGTGAGGGCCCAACTGATGGGACTCCCACCAATTGTCAGAATAGGAGGTCCTAGACTCTTGCTCACCACAGTGGTAAGAATGTGGATAAGAAGAGTTTAACTGGAGCTCTGGAGCATGAAAACTGCCATTCCTTTCATAGGGTCAAACCCTCGATCTAACTATCCATTGGATAGTTCAATAAAAAGAAGGCTGTAATACGCTTCAAGCCTTAAATATTGTATGCACTTTTAAGCATAGCTTCTTTGTATGATGGTTAGGCTAGGTTCACAATGTCATTGTGCTCTATCCTATTCTGGATCCATTTGCCTCTTTTTTTTTTGCCCTAAAACAGGTTGGAGCACAACTGAATGGAGTCTGTTGGGGATCCAGTAGTTTACCGGTGAAAAACTATAGTGCATGCATTATTTTTTTCTCTGCTAAACTCCCATCGTCTGAAGGAAATGTGAACCTAGCCTTAGAAATAGGGTTAAATGAAGGCTTAGAAAGCATCTATCTCTAGGATAGCTGACTGAAGTATCAACCCATCTAAGCTGTAAGAACCAATATCAACATGAGAGGGACTTGTGTGTTACTTAAAATAATATACTGTTACATAATCTCTACTATGGCATTGTAAGTGTAAAAATGTACTATAAAAGAAAGAAACTATAATGAAGATACTGACTTTGAGTTAACACACCTCTGTATTGAATACCACAATAGTCCATTTTGAATGCGCTTGTCCTAAATCCTATATTTCACCGCGGACGCACTTGCCACCAATAACAACACATTATGGGTGCAGATATGCTAATTGCTCCGGTAGCTATAAATGCAGGCTTTAAGTAAGTTTTCTTTAAGTGGTTATTTTAACTACTGACATTTCACATTATGCAGTGTTATATTTCCTAAGACGTAGACAAGTTAGTCTTTGTTGGGGAGGGGAATAGGAAACACTTCTACACCATGAATGCATAATTAATAAAAAAAAAGTTGCAGACCGGTATATAATAACACACATTATCTACAATCCAAATCTAGTTTCTGAAAGAGAAGTGGCCACACTCAGACATTCATCCCGAGCCTGTAAAGTTGTCAAAGTGAAATCACCAAGCATCTTGACTCTTAACCTCAGTAACACTGAGCTCTTTCCAAGCACTTCAGACCTCTCCTCCCATCCCCAATTAGAAGGTAGGGGCGGCAGATCTTGTTTTCTTTACATTTGTATAAATTTGTCATGCCTTTGCTTTTGACACCAACTTAATTAGCTTTTTATTCCACATGAACTTTAACACCAGCTGTGATTTATGTGGAAAATGGAACCCAATAAAGAGTCACTGGGGTTTTTTTCCTCAATGATGTTCCTTTTTGGATTTTTTTTTTCTTTCTTTTACTTTTAATTTGTTTATTTATTATTTTTTTCAATCTCCAAAAACATCAGCACAGTGATCCCATCGGCTTTGAATATGAAGTTATGTACGTTTGATTTCTTAGAGGAAGTAACAGTTTATACTTTCCGAAGCAGTGCAGCCATGCAACACGCACGGTAGGAGGTGTGAGAAATGGAGATGAGAGAAAGGTTTCGGGAGGCAGAGATCACCAGGATAAATGAAAATGCTTCCATGTTGAAAAGGTTTTGCAAAACAGAATAGGAGAAGGCAATATGGCCTTATGGGCAATAAGGTTTCCCTACATGTAGGTTCAAGGCATTAAAATTCATATTTCATTTCTCCACTCCACAGAGTCTGTGTCACTAAACTGTAGTTTAAACAAGTTGTTTCGGATTTTTACTTTGTACATGACAGAATTTTTCCAACAAATGTTTACAAACAGATCATTTCATATATTATTCACCATATCAAAACTTTAGTGGGTCAAAAGTTTACATACATCAACTTGACCGTGTCTTTAAATAGCTTGGAAAGTTCCCCAAAGAAAGATGTCATGGCTTTAGGAGATTCTGATACGGAACACAGGTACAAGTTAATAAGCCTGAGTTTAGCCTGTAGTTCTTTTGCGGTGTGTATGCCGGCATGGGGATAGAAAAGGGGGGGGGGGGGTTTCACAGGGGTGCCAGGTCCGCTGTCAGCAGCTGCAATAAGTCATATGGTAAAATCTGTATGGTTTATGCCTTGCAGCGTATGTAGGGGAGGATGACTCACCAACTCATATATACCCTTTAAATGTCCCTAATAGACTTATATATCATGTATGTTTTCCTATTAGATATATATGTTGCATATACATAACTATTACATATATACCGTGTATACAACACCAATACCCCCCCCACACACACACACACACATATATATATATATATATATATAAAAAAAATATATATATATATATATATATATATATATATATATATATATACTGTGTATACATTACCATTACAAATAAATATATATATATATATCATATATCATTTGTATATCATGTGAGTTGCGCACAGAGGTACTAAATGTAGATGTACCAGTCTAGGGTAGAGGGAATATGTTTAGTTATTCACAGAGAAATCACGAAAAAAACATATCCATTGAGATATTTATTTTTTATTTCAGATAGAACACATGGTTAACAATTCAGGACATTAGGTAAAGAACATTAAATACAAGTATATCAATGCAGCCCAAAAGGGTAATGGGTAGGTGACCGGACCTGTTCTTGCCTTAGTCTGAATGCCTGCCTATGGATAGTAGGTCCCTGGTCCTTGTGACCTGGGCCAACCCCAAAACCTCCTTGGAGTCCCTAGGCTCAGACAGGAATACAGAGGGTAGGGGCTTATGCGCAGGTACAGTATAGCTGCATAAAGTGTCTTCCCATATGGTATCCAGATACATACAGACCGAATGGGAGGTTACTAATCAACATGTGTCATATGTCAAAGTAGACAGAATCCGTAGGTGTGCCCCAGGGACAATAATCAGTATTCACAAGTATACACATTTAGGTCATAGTAGACATGCATTCAGGCAATATATATGTATTATGAATGTATAGATAAAAACATAAATCCATCCAACGCATTTCGCTACCTTGTGGCAACACAAGTAGCTCCTCAGTGATACGTAGGAATACTTAAAGCAGGGGTCATATACTGACCCAGGCACAACAGTGTGTGTGCCTACATATGTAGAGCTAGGTATTTCTGATCATAGAAATATAGAATACGGTGGTCCTCGATATGGTAAGGAGAGAGGATCGGTAGTAGGTATGTAGACAGTTGACGAAAGTGGTAGTGAAGGATCTTATGGATAGCGTGGGCAGCCAATCAGTAGTCAGGGGTGTAAAGTCCTTTGTGGTAGTGAAAGTGCCGTAATTCTTATAGGATATCCTTGGGTATGTCCAACTCGTGAGTGGATGATATAGAGAGGATGGTAGTGAATCTTGGCATCTCCGGAGTAGTGGTGCTACATCAAGCCAGGTGATGTCAGGAGATGCTCTCCAGATATGGTCCCACCCTCGTGATGCACAGGTCTGGTGTGCAGCCTTGCAAAAGTTCATTTATTTCAGTAATGCAATTTAAAAGGTGAAACTTATATATGAATGAGACTCATTACATGCAAAGCAAGAAGCCGTGATTTGTCATAATTGTGATGATTATAGATTACAGCTCATGAAAACCCCAAAGCCCCCCAATCACTATGATTTGGAGAGCCCTGTCATCTGCTGGTGTTTGTCACTGTGCTTCATTAAGTCCAAGGACAACACATCTATCTACCAGGAAATTTTGGAGCACTTCATGCTTCCTTCCGCAGACGAGTTGCATTACTGAAATAAGTGAACTTTTGCATAATATAAATTTTTTTCGAGTATGCCGTGCATACATTAATATTACATATATACCATTTATTCCTGTGTATACGTAAGATATATATATATATATATATGTCACCATTATATGCATTTACTGCCGGTAGTAAGCGGGGGACCAGGGCTAGGTAAGTATACTGCAGCAATAACTATTATCTAACATAAGCAATTTGTAACCGTGGGTAGCTGTGGACTTTTGGTCATAACACGTTCAGTCTGCTGTTTTGCAGGCTTGTAATTCCTTTTGCTCATTTTTCTGTGAGTTTAGACAAATGTTGGGAAAGTTTTGGGAACGCCAGTGGTTTTATTATTCAATGTCTGAAATACTTTAAAGCAATTATTTTGACTGCCAAATTTCCTTGTAGTTTTCTTCCCTATTACTGCACCGTAATTACAAGATCTCCACTCGCGAAGAGTAAACAAACTCTGTGGCTGCACATTAGGCAAACACTGTTAAAGGCTTTAAATGGCCAAATAACCAATTTTATTGTTTTTCGTTGCAAAATAATTGATCTTCAGGTGAAGTGACAGTGAGTTTACAGCAGGAGACCAAAATATCAGCATTTTTGTTTTTTAAACATAGGGCTGATTTATAACCAGACTGAGATCCAACTCTATTCAGGCACAATGCTGTATATAATAGAGAAACCTTTTACATAAGTTTATGAACTTACCGAATCCTATTATAACTTACGCTGCTAAAAGGAATAAACAATTTGGTTCATTTTCTCCAGTAAGTGTTGGAAATCTTTATACAAACAAAAAATTGTCCCCAGTGCTGACATTTAACTAGTATCCACAGGAGAATGGATTGACCAACTTATGTTTTCTTAGATGTCCATTAGTGACTAATAGTGTCCATGCACACAGCTATATACACATTCTTAAAGTGTACCTGTTATCAACAAAAACTTTTTATATAATGTAGATAATACCATTATATGTATATTTGTAATACACATTGATTAAAAAATTTGTATATTTTTGTCCCTGCAGCTATTGCCTGTGTGTCTCTATGAGGAGTCCAAATACAGGAAGTATGGGTGGACAAGCCGGGCTCTGTGAACTAAGAAAAAGCAGGACAGTGTGGACTAAGGCTCTATGACACGCTCCCAGCTCACACATCAGGGTGATTGACAAGCCAGGAGCCTGCACAGAGCCCTGCTTGTCCCACCCTCCCATCCTGTATTTGGACTCCTCATTGAGACACACAGGCAATAGCTGCAGGGACAGCATTTTTTCACTCAAAAATATACAACATTTTTTGCCAATGTATATTACAAATATACATAGAATGGTATTATCTACATTATATAAAAAGTTTTTGTTGACGACAGGTACACTTTAAAAGTAAAGAAATCTCGACACTCACCATTTCCATTGCATAATCCTCGGTGCTTTATTCCCACATCAGAAAATGATAGTCAGGATGAGACACGTGTGTCGCATCCTGACTATCATTTTCTGATGTGGGAATAAAGCACCGAGGATTATTCAAAGGAAATGATGAGAGCCAAAATGTATTTTTTTCTATCGATTTGTTTTTGTCTTTGAGCACTATGCATATATACAAGTGCCGACCCAAGTTCTAGAAATTACATACATTCTTAGACTGTGACTAGCTTTACATTGGCTTGTTGTTTTCTTCTTCCCTTCCCACTTACTAGAATACATAAATGGGATATGGGATGGGATGAACAGGGGTCTTCTCTATTGCAGGTGATTCGCGAGGTCTTCATAGGTGAGGGTTAATGTTTATTACAGTTGTATGTTTTACACCATGTGCCTGTAACTTTTACATAGCATAGAGCTTCGATCAGACTCCCGTTGTCTTTGGTGTACTCGGCTGGATTCTGGCCTGTTACATATGTTATGATTCTTCTTGGAGCCAGGTCATCTCCATTAATAACAGAGCATTTTCTCTCCACCTTTCTAATGACCATAAGACACACATGTGAAGTACAAGGCCTATAGGCTAAAATCATCCCGCCACATCCTTTTTTGTGGCCCGTGAGATCCAGACGGCAGCTCCCTGTACTTGTGCTTCCTCTTCTGCCAAGCACTTTCTGTATGTTGTACATCTGTTGCGTTTCATACAAAGCAAGCACAGTGGATGCATTAAGCACTTGGTAGAGGCAATACAGAATGAGTAATGCAGATAGGGTGGCACCAGCATAAAGAACGTCATTGTAGAGGGGTGACATCAGCACTGGGAGTGGTAATGCAGAAAGTGCGGCACCAGCGTAAGGAGAAGGTAAAACAGAAGGTTCAATGCCAGCATTGGTGACAGCACAGTTCTAACTCCTATCGAAGCACTTTAGGAAGTTTAGTGCTACAGTAAATATTGTACTCTATATCAGTCAGCTTGATAACCAATAATAACTTGGTACTACTTATTGTTGTTGGCTATGATCTGTTTTTGTCTGCACTGTACCCACTTCTTTTGTTTTCTTGCTCAGGTGGGTGGCTTAAGGGGTTTGTATTGTTTATTGTTTATTTTGGTCTGTAGTACAAAGATATTGTGCTTACGTATATATAATTAACCCCTTAAGGACCACGGGTTTTCCGGTTTTGCACTTTCGTTTTTTCCTCCTCCCCTTTTAAAAATCATAACCCTTTCAATTTTGCACCTAAAAATCCATATGATGGCTTATTTTTTGCGCCACCAATTCTACTTTGCAATGACATCAGTCATTTTACCCAAAAATCTACGGCGAAACGCAAAAAAAAATAATTGTGCGACGAAATTGAAGAAAAAACGCCATTTTGTAACTTTTGGGGGCTTCCGTTTCTACGCAGTACATTTTTCGGTAAAAATGACACCTTATCTTTATTCTGTAGGTCCATACGGTTAAAATTATACTCTACATTTATAGGTTTGATTTTGTCGTACTTCTGTAAAAAATCATAACTACATGCAGAAAAATTTATACGTTTAAAATTGTCATCTTCTGACCCCTAAAACTTTTTTATTTTTCCACATATGGGGTGGTATGAGGGCTCATTTTTTGCGCCGTGATATGAGGTTTTTAGCGGTACAATTTTTGTATTGATCAGACTTTTTGATCGCTATTTATTCATTTTTTCATGATATAAAAAGCGACCAAAAATGCGTTATTTTGGACTTTGCAATTTTTTTGCGCGTACGCCATTGACCGTGCGGTTTAATTAATGATATATTTTAATAGTTCGGACATTTACGCAACGCGCGATACCACATATGTTTATATTTATTTTTATTTACATGGTGTTTGTATTTTTATGGGAATAGGGGGGGGATTTGTACTTTCATTAAGGAAAGGGTTAAATCACATTGATCGGGACTGCATTTTCACTGCGGTGGTCCCGATCAGCCCCGCTGAGCAGCCGGGCAGGTTTCACTTTCGGTTTAGACACAGCGTTCAACTTTGAACGCCGCGTCTAAAGTGTTAATAGCATGCGGCACCGCGATCGCTGCCGCACGCTATTAGCCCCGGGTCCCGGCATCAGATACATGCCGGGACCGACCCGATAGGATGCAGGGTCACCGCGTGACCCCGCGTTATATCGCGGGAGCCGGCCAAGGATGCAAATATATACGTCCTTGGTCGTTAAGGGGTTAAGAAAATAAGTTAGGTAGCAGTGATAACTGAAATCATATATATTGCAAACTTTCAAGACCTCTTAGGTCCCCTCATCAAACATGTTACCAGATGAAGGGACCTAAGAGGTCTTGAAAGCTTGCAATCTATATCTTCTCAGTTAGCCAATAAAGGTATCATCACTACTCCACTCATGTCCTAAATTTCTATGGCTAACACAGTACAAAATTTAATCTACTGTATTTTTCGCCGTATAAGATGCACTTTTTCTTCCCCAAAACTGGGGGGAAAAAGTCGGTGCGTCTTATACTTCGAATACACCCCTATCGCGGCGGTCCCTGCGGCCATCAACGGCCGGGACCCGCGGCTAATACAGGACATCACCGATCGCGGTGATGCCCTGTATTAACCCTTCAGACGCGGCGATCAAAGCTGACTGCCGCGTCTGAAGGGAAAGTGACACTAACCCGGCTGTTCAGTCGGGCTGTTCGGGACCGCCGCGATCTCACCGCGGCGGTCCCGAACAGCCCGACTGAATAGCCGGGTTAGTGCTTACAGGACACTGGGAGGGACCTTACCTACCTCCTCGGTGTCTTCTCCATTCAGGGATCCCCTGTATGGCCGGCGCTCTCCTTCCTCGTCATTACGTCATCGCGTACGTGCGTCGGCGTGCGTAACAACGTGATGGAGGCGACGACAGAGCAAGGATACCCGGCCGGCAGCAGAGACGTTCCAGAGCGACGGGGACACGGCGACAGCGATGGAGCGACATCCAGGGCAGCAGTGACGGGTCCGGAGCGGCGGGGACACGTGAGTATTTCCTCCTATGCAGTGGTCTTCAATTTGCAGACCTCCAGATGTTGCAAAACTACAACTCCCAGCATGCCCGGACAGCCAATGGTTTTACATATAATTGAAGGTACAATAGGCTTTAGTTTACAAATGGATGAAATATGTGTTCATAGTATAAATTTGTATAACAATTATACAGTATCAAATGCACAGTCGACAATACTTTTCCATCCAGAGGGGTCTTGCAGAAAGGAATGTACTAAAGCGTATGTGTTTAATAATAATCATTTTTTATTTATATAGAATGCACAGATTTGCCACACTGTAAACCCAAATTGGTTTCCTGTCCCTATTGGGCTCTCAGACTAAATTCACATATTCCCACATAAACACACAGGTTTGTCTTATTTGAACCCAGGATCCAAGCGCTGCTAACCACTGTGACACTGTGCTGGTGGTCTATTGGATACACCATTATTAAAGGGGTACTCCGCCCCTAGACATCTTCTCCCCTATCCTTTGGATAGGGGATAAGATGTTAGATCTCCGGGGTCCCACTGCTGGGGACCCCGGGGATCGCTGCTGCGGCACCCCGCTATCATTTCTGCACAGAGCGAGATCGCTCTGCACATAATGACGGGCAATACAGGGGCTGGAGCATCGTTACGTCATGGCTCTGCCCCTCATGACGTCACGGTCCGCCCCTGTCAATACAAGTCTATGGGAGGGGGCGTGGCAGTCGTCATGCCCTCTGCCATAGACTTGCATTAAGGGGATGGGCCGTGATGTCATGAGGGGCGTAGCCATGACATCACGCTGCTCCGGCCCCTGTATCGCCCGTCATTACGCACAGAGCGAACTCGCTCTGTGCAGTAATGATGGCAGGGTGCCGCAGCGGCGATCCCCGGGGTCCCCAGCAGCGGGACCCCGGCGATCTAACATCTTATCCCCTATCCTTTGGATAGGGGATAAGATGCCAGGGGCGGAGTACCCCTTTAAGTTGTATGGTATGAAGGATTTTCCTTCATTTCCATTGTCTTCCGTTGACTTTCATTTCCACATTAATATATAACTTAACGGGTGATTGGCTGCACGCCTCCGAAGGTAGGGTCCGGAAACTTGTGAGTTGTAGGAGATCATGGAGGTCCCAGAAATTGAACCCCCGCATGGTCAGACATTTCTCCCCTATCATGTGGATAGAAGATCATTTTCTTTCCTGAATAACCCCTTAAAAACTTTTATATATATATATATATATATATATATATATATATATATATGTATATATATATATATATATATATATATATATATATATATATATATATATATATTAACTGGCTCCAGAAAGTTAAACAGATTTGTAAATTACTTCTATTAAAAAATCTTAATCCTTTCAGTACTTATGAGCTTCTGAAGTTAAGGTTGTTCTTTTCTGTCTTAATCCTCTCTGATCACACGTGTCTCGGGAAACTCCCAGTTTAGAAGAGGTTTGCTATGGGGATTTGCTTCTAAACTGGGCGTTTCCAGAGACAGGTGTCATCAGACAGCATTTAGACAGAAAAGAACAACCTTAACTTCAGAAGCTCATAAGTACTGAAAGGATTAAGATTTTTTAATAGAAGTAATTTACAAATCTGTTTAACTTTCTGGAGCCAGTTGATATATAAAAAAAAGTTTTTTCCTGGAATACCCCTTTAACCCCTTAAGGACCCTTGACGTACGCGTACGTCATGACACCCTGGTACTTAAGGACCCATGACGTACTCGTACTTCATGGAGAATTCCGGCCCCTGCTGGGAGTTGTAGTTTTGCAACAGCTGGAGGGGTACAGTTTGAGACCACTATATAGTGGTCCCTAAACTGTAGCCCTCCAGATCTTGCAAAACTAAAACTCCTAGCATGCCCAAACAACTGTTTGCTGTCTGGGCATGCTGGAATTTGTAGTTTTGCAACAGCTGGAGGACCACAGTTTGGAGATCACTTTGCAGTGGTCTCTAAAACTGAAGCCCTCCAGATGTTGCAAAACTGCAAATCCCAGCATGCACAGACAGCAAACAGCTGTCTCAGCATGCTGGGAGTTGTAGTTGCGCACCTCCAGCTACTGCATAACTACATCTCCCAGCATGCCCTTCGGTGATCAGTGCATGCTGGGAGTTGTAGTTTTGCAACAGCTGGAGGCAGACTGGTTGGAAAATACTGAGTTAGGTAACAGAACCTAACTGAAGGTTTTCCAACCAGTGTGTCTCCAGCTGTTGCAAAAGTACAACTCCCAGCATGCACGGTCTGTCAGTACATGCTGGGAGTTGTAGTTTTGAAACAGCTGGAGGTTTGCTCCCCCATGTGAACGTACAGGGTACATTCACACGGGCAGGTTTACAGTAAGTTTCCTGCTTCAAGTTTGGGCTGCGGCAAATTTTTCCAGCTGTTGCAAAACAACAACTCCCAGTATTTCCGGACAGCCACTGACTGTCCAGGCATGCTGGGAATTTAGGCAACCTGTTCGGGAATCACTGGCGTAAAATACCCCTATGTCCACCCCATGCGATCCCTAATTTAGTCCTCAAATACGCATGGCGCTCTCACTTCGGAGCCCTGTCGTATTTCAAGGTAACAGTTTAGGGCCACATATGGGGTATCTCCGTACTCGGGAGAAATTGCACTACAAATTTTGGGGGGCTTTTTCTCCTTTTACCCCTTATGAAAAGGAAAAGTTGGGGGCTACAACAGCTTGTTAGTGTAAAAAAATAAAAAATTTTACACTAACATGCTGGTGTTGCCCCATACTTTTTATTTTCACAAGCGTTAAAAGGAAAAAAAGACCCCCAAAATTTGTAACGCAATTTCTCCTGAGTACGGAAATACCCCAGATGTGGGCGTAAAATACTCTGCGGGCGCACAACATGGCTCAGGAGTGAGAGCGCACCATGTACATTTGAGGCCTAAATTGGTGATTTGCACAGGGGTGGCCGATTTTACAGCGGTTCTGACATGAACGCAAAAAAATAAATGTGTAATATGTGACCCCATTTTGGAAACTGCACCCCTCACGTAATGTTATAAGGGGTTCAGTGAGCATTTACGCCCCACAGGTGTCTGGCAGATTTTTGGAACAGTGGTCCGTGAAAATGAAAAACTAGCATTTTAGTGGTAAAAAATAATAATAATAATTTACACATCCAACTTTCACGAAAAGTCGTCAAACACCTGTGGGGTGTTAAGGCCCCTTGTTACTTGCCTTGAGGGGAGTAGTTTCCAAAAAAGTATGCCATGTGGGGATTTTTTGCTGTCCTGGAACCATAGTGGCTTCCTAAATGGGACATGCCCCCCAAAAACCATTTCAGTAAATTTTGCTTTTCAAAAGCTAAATGTCACTCCTTCTCTTCTGAGCATTGTATTGTGCCCGCAAAGCATTTTACGTCCTAACATGGGGTATTTCCATACTCAGAAGAGATGGGGTTACAAATTTTGGGGGTCATTTTGTCCTATTATCCCTTCAAAAAATTGTAAATTTGAGGGAAAACTAGCATTTTAGCGGAAAAAAAAAAATTTCACGTCCAACTTTAACGAAAAGTTGTCAAACACCTGCGCGGTGTTAAGGCTCACTGGACCCCTTGTTACGTGCCTTGAGGGGTGTAGTTTCCAAAATAGTATGCCATGTGGGTTTTTTTTTTTTTTTTTTTGCTGTTTTGGCACCATAGGGGCTTCCGAAATGTGACATGCCCCCCAAAAACCATTTTAGAAAAACTCACTCTCCAAAATCCCACTGTCGGTCCTTCCCTTCTGAGCCCTCTACTGCACCCGCCGAACACTTGACATACACATATGAGGTATTTTCTTACTCGAGAGAAATTGGGTTACACATTTTAGGAAGATTTCTCTCCTTTTACCCCTTGTAAAAATTCAATAACTGGGTCTAAAAGAACATGCCAGTGTAAAAAATGAAGATTTTGAATTTTCTCCTTCAATTTTCTGCTATTCCTGTGAAACACCTAAACGGTAAACAAACCTTTTGAATGTCATTTTGAATACTTTGAGGGGTGCAATTTTTATAATGGGGTAATTTGTGGGATATTTCTAATAAGAAGGCCCTTCAAATCCAAAACAGAACTGGTCCCTGAAAAATTTGGATTTAGGAAAATTGCTGCCATACTTTGAAGCCCTCTGATGTTTTCCAAAAGTAAAAACATGTCAACTTTATGATGGAAACATAAAGTAGACATATTTTATATGTGAATCAATATATAATTTATTTGGGATATTCATTTTCCTTATAAGCAGAGAGCTTCAAAGTAAAAAAAAAATGCAAAATTTTTAATTTTTTCATCAAATTTCTGAATTTTTCACCAAGAAATGATGCAAGTATCGACAAAATTTTACCACTAACATAAAGTAGAATATGTCACAAAAAAACTTTCTCGGAATCAGAATGAAAGGTTAAAGCATTAATACGTTTAAAATTGTCATCTTCTGACCCCTATAACTTTTTTATTTTTCCGTGTATGGGGCGGTATGAGGGCTCATTTTTTGCGCCGTGATCTTAAGTTTTTAACGGTACCATTATTACATTGATAGGACTTACTGATCGCTTTTTATTCATTTTTAAATTATATAAAAAGTGACCAAAAATGCACTATTTTGGACTATTTTTATAATTCGGACATTTCCGCACGCGGTGATACCATATATGTTTATTTTTATTTTTATTTACACTGTGTTTTTATTTTTGTTGGAAAAGGGGGGTGATTCAAACTTTTAATAGGGGAGGAGTTAAATGATCTTTATTCACTTTTTTTTTCACTTTTTTTTTGCAGTGTTATAGCTCCGATAGGGACCTATAACACTGCACACTCTGATCTTCATCATTGATCACTGGTTTCTCATAGGAAACCAGTGATCGACGATTCTGCCGCATGACTGCTCATGCCTGGATCTCAGGCACTGAGCAGTCATTCGGCGATCGGACAGCAAGGAGGCAGGTAGGGGCACTCCCGCTGTCCTGTAAGCTGTTCGGGATGCCGCTATTAACCGCGGCTATCCCGAACAGCCCGACTGATCTAGCTGGCAACTTTCACTTTTAGCCTCGCGGCTCAGCTCTGAGCGCGCGGCTAAAGGGTTAATAGCGCGCGGCGCCGCGGTCGGCGCTGCGCGCTATTAGAGGCGGGTCCCGGCTTTACTATGACGCCGGGCCCGCCGTGATATGACGCGGGGTTACTGTGTAACCCCGCGTTATATCAGGAGAGCAGGACCAAGGACGTTCCGGTACGTCCTTGGTCCTTAAGGGGTTAAGGGGTTAAATAAAAGTATGACCACTGAGTTACTAGACAGTGTAGAAGCAGTGTAGTCTATTTGGAAATGCAACTCTATTGGAAATTACACAATTTTACTTAGTTCCAAATTAAAGACTTTTTAGGAGCAGAGGGGAATAGAGGAATTTAGGACCTGAGACTTTTCCTCCAAAGTGGGAGTCTTGGGCAGTATGCCTCCATTTTATTGCCATTTCTGTTGTTTCCAGCTTTACCAGACACTAAATTGTATCTGCAAAGTTTTTAAGGACAACTTACTAAGAATCGTAAATATGTCTTTTCTATAATGGCTCACATTCATATAATGAAGGCCCCGCACAAAGTCTTGATGGATCGAGTGCATAATGAGATGACTACAAACAGGTCCAAATTCTGCCTTCATTACATACTAATAGAGCCTTTATCTATATTCTAGGACCATAAAACTGTCTCGGAAACAGATATAGAATAGTTCAGGCACAGCCTTATCTAGATATTTTCAGAAATGTTTCCCACTGCATCACGTTCAGGCTCACATTCCATCCATTTGTCCTGACTTAGCTTCTAAGGCCTTGGAATTCTTTTTGTCTTTGACTTGACTTCCCATAATTTATGTAGCAAACCATCTATGCAGAACCCTGGCTCCTTTCCCGATTTCTGTATCTTTTTTTGTGTAATTTATATTCTTTATTCCCCTTTTCTCACCTTTCTTGCTACTTTCAGGACATTCTTTATTGGCTGCAGTTATAGTATATCACATTTATGGTCTGCATACATATAGTTATATATAGATGGTCGGGTATCTCTAGGCAACCATAAATATTTTTTCTTGGTCGTAGATGCCAAACATGTGCCATGTGTCCATTCGGTAACAGAATTATTTTACTCAGGAAAGTCATTTTTGGATTTAGAAAACAGAAAAATTGGAACATGGGAGTCGGAAACCCAAGTTCGAAGGGAGGATCTTTTCATTCAGAAATTGTAAATATGAGTCAGCCATCCAGAACACAACTACTGTCCACATACTTTACAGTGCTGGAGACTTTTCAAAATAAATAACAGTAAAAGTTGCCAGAACCTCCAAGTTTTCTCCAGAAATGTCCGGTAAATCTTCTTATAATCAGTACATCCTGTTCTGTGTTCTATATCTTTCATTTTAGAAATGAGTTAGAATTTTTTTTTTTTTTTTTATTTGAAGTCAAATCATCTCACTTTTAAAATAAATTACATATTTTGCTGAGGTGAGACGGTTCTCGAGATCGTAAGAATGCTTTTTCCCTTCCAATTTAAACATTAATATAAATTTATGTTCAAGACAAGAAAAGTCGTGATGTATACGGCATACGGATCAAGTACAATTGCTTCCGAGACGCTAGAGACAAAGTGCGAGGGGGTGCCAAGATGCAGATAAGAAGGTAAGACATAGGCAGGAATGTGTAAGCGTAACTAGATATGTTTCCCAACAGTATTTGATATTAAGTAAAAGAGTCATTTAGCTGAATTCATCATAGGAAGGTTACCATTAGTTGGACTTGGTATGATCTTACTTTCAAGGTAGTGGTGAACTATGTCATCTGTTTACCCTCAGGTCATACAAGTACAAATTTAATAACGATGCACTCCCTCATTCAGATAAAATTTACAACCAGGCATGTCTTACATACAGCAGGTCATACCATTGATTAACCCTTCATGCCCTGTTGTATAGATACACCTAACAGGGGCTCTTCGTCCACCTTCTACACGGCATCTTCTACAGTTTTTTCAGTATTTACTTATGATCAGTATTTACCACACTGGGCACCTTATGGGCTTGTCCCTAGGGCGCCAATGTTGAGAGGGGCAGTAGTTTAGTCGGTAAAAAAAAAATGATAAATACTTTCTCTGTAGCTGCTGCAGCTATGCTGTGGCCTGGAGAATAAAAATTTACTTCCTCCTTTGATTGAATCCACATGGGTCAGAAGTGCTGTGGTTTTATCTGTACATTTGCAGCCGCTCATTGGGGGAGATTTATCAAAACCAGTCCAGAGAAAAAGTTGCTGAATTGCCCTACCTATCAGATCGCTTCTTTCATTTTTCACAGGCCTTTTCAAAAATAAAAGTAGAAATCTGATTGGTTGCTATGGACAACTCAGCAACTTTTCCTCTGGACAGGTTTTGATAAATCTCCCCCAATGTACATGTGGATTTGAGATTTATTTTACCACATTCTGTGTATAGGGGAGGAGAACCACAGGAAGTCTGGAACAAAATGCTCATGTAAAGCATGCAGTTTTTGCTGCATATTTGTGAAATATTGGCATGAAAAATGCTAGGTTTCTACTTGGTATTTTCCAGTAAAAACATAAAAAAAAATAAAAAATAAAAGCATATTTGCCCCATGGCATTTTTTTGTGGCAAAAAAGCAGTGGCTGGATGTCACAAAAAAGTCAATGTAATAGGAAATTACAATTTGTCAAACCCACTTGGCATTATTAGCTTTGGAATTTTTCACACTTTTTGGTGTTTTTTTTTTTTTTTTCCTCGATGGCAGTATTTTTTAAAAATCTTTTAAATCTTTGCATTTTTCTCCTATGAAAGACACCATGTGGGTTTAACATTGGCATTTTTACTGGCATTATTTTTTCCCCTGAATGCTTCACAGTAAATCCTTGAGTCACATGATGAAAAAAATCACATCACTTGTCATGACAAAAATGCAGGGGGAAAATAGTAAATGTTGATGGAGACAGAGAGGATGCTAAAAAAAAAGTATTGTCCAATTTGGAGAAAATTATACCCCTCTCTTTAAAAAGGGTTTACTGGCCCCACAAAATCCATATGGGCTTAAGCATGAAAATAAAAACTCCTTTGCACCAATTCCCCACTACGTCCATCCCAACAGTGGCTAGCCCGTCGAGCAGTACTTAGGGTGCCCATACATCTTAGCCTAAATTTGGCTGAACCTGCCCCTACTTTTTTTTATGAAGGCTTACATCCATACACAAAAATTTTGTGGGGCTGGAAAACTGCTTAGATCGATTACAGCCACTTTAAGCTGATTGGGGGTGGATTACTACTAAAAATCACAGAAAACAGATGTAAACTGTGGGAGAACTCAAAAGCAATTCTCTTTAAGTCCCATGCCAAGAGAATCGATTAATTACATAGAACCCATTGAAATGCTCAGGCTTCTTTCACACTATAAATAAAGCTCTGTTAAGGCTCTCTTTTTTTTTGGCCATTAAAGTCCGTTATTGTAACGGAGCCTAACGGGAGGCATAACGGGCACAAAGGATCCCATTCACTTGAATGGGATTCTCTAACGTCCATTATTGAGCCCAATTTTCCCCCAGAGAATAGCGGGAGAAAAAGACGTCCCAAGCACATTTTTTTTCCTTCTATCTTCCAACGGATCCACTACTGACAGGTAGTAGCGGGAACTTTCTATAGTGTGAAAGTAGCCTTAGATGTGTTGAGTGTTCAAGCTTCTTTGTAGTCGCATTATAGCCACTTTTCACTCTTGTTAATAGAACCAAAAAAATGGGGGCAACAATCTAATTCCTTAGAATATTAAAAAATCCAAACAAATCTGTATAAATCTGTAATTAATTTTTCCTCCAGGAAATACTTTTGTACAAGTAGCTTTTGCTTGTGTTAACATACTGTTATTTCAAAACTTCTGTCTGTATTTTAAAGGTGTTATCCAGGAATAGAAAAACAGAGCTAATTTATTTCAAAAAACGCTCCTCTTCTGTCTCTAGGTTGGGTGTGGTTCTGCAGCTCAGTTCCATTGAAGTGCATGGAGCCACGATGTAATACCACACACAACCTGAGAACAGACTGAGTTGTTTTTTAAAGAAATTAGCTCTGTTTTTCTATTCCAGGATAACCCCTTTAAGTAATAGTAAGAAGACTCTGTTTTGCACAGGGGATAGATTAAATTGTGACACCTGTGAGAGGGTGAGATGTGAACGATCAGTTCTTCAGGCTGATGTGTTAGAGGCAGATAAAATAGGCATAAGGATCTAAGAAATTTTTAACATCACCCAAATTGTGATGGCTAGATTACTAGGTCAGAGAATCTCCAAAATGGCAGGGCTTGTGGGGTGTGCCTGGTCTTCAATGGTTAATACCAACCAAAAGTGGTCCAAGAAGGATAACCAGTGAACTAACAGGAGGTTTATGGATGGCTAAGGCTCATCGATGTGCATCCGGTCAGTGGAAGTGGAAGCTCCACCATGCAATTTATAAGGCTACTGTAAGTTATGGGGGGAGTTTATCATTTGCTACTTTTTCACACCTTTTTATGCTTGTACCTTCTCCTTTATGTTAGTTTCTATTGTGAATCAATTGTCTTACCATCTATGCAATTTTTTCAATGTACATTTTTGAGGTGTCATTTATATATGAAAAGAGTGGAGTTGTACAAAAATGGTGCTACTGTTAAAACTGTTTCCTAAATAGGGTGCCTGTAGAGTTGTAGTTTTGCAACAGTTGCATATAAAACACTACAACCCTTTTATACTGAAGCCATCACCCTTTGGCAGAGGAGGTGTACATTTGTGCATTTACTCGATAAAGGGTCCTTTCAGGATCCAAAACATTTTGATTTCTGTTTGTTCTTAAAGTAAAGAAGAAAGGAACTAATACTGGTCCATGGTTTTGCCTTCCATAGACATAGGAGGTGAATTTTTGACAGTTTAACCCCTTAACGACCATGGACGTAAATGTACATCCTGGTTTGGCGCACCAGGTCGTACATTTGCGCCCTGTGTATGATCGCGAGCATCGGAACGGTGCTTGCGTCATACACTAGCAGCCGGGGACCCGCCTGTAATGGCCAACATCCGCGATCCCGCGGATGTCCGCCATTAACCCCTCCGATGCTGTGATCAATACAGATCACGGCATCTGCGGCACTGCGGCACTTTGATTGGATTATCGGATCGCCCGCAGCGCTGCTGCGGGGATCTGATCATCCAGCATGACAGCCGGAGGTCCCCTTACCTAACTCCGGTCCTCTCCCGGGGTTTTCTGCTCTGGTCTGAGATCGAGCAGACCAGAGCAGAAGATCACCGATAATACTGAGCAGTGCTATGTCCTATGCATAGCACTGCACAGTATTAGCAATCAAAGGATTGCTATATATAGTCCCCTATGGGGACATAAATAGTGTTAAAAAAAAGTTGAAAAATGTAAAAAAAAAATAAAAAAAAAGGGAAAATCCCCTCCCCCAATAAAAATGAAAATTGTCCGTTTTTCCCATTTTACCCCCAAAAAGCATAAACATTCTTTTTTAATAAACATATTTGGCATTGCCCTGTGCGTAAATGTCCGAACTATCAAAATATAATGTTAATGATCCTGTACAGTGAATGGCGTAAACGTAGAAAAATTTAAAAGTCCAAAAATGCTGCTTTTTTTGTCACATTTTATTAAAAAAAAATTAATAAAAAATGATCTAAACGTTTTATATATTCAAATGTGGAATCTAAAAAAAATTAAAGATGATGGCGCAAAAAATGAGCCCTCAGACCGCCCTATATACGGAAAAATGAAAAAGTTATAGGTGGTCAAAATAGGGTGATTTTAGATTACTGATGAAGTGGTACAAAATATAAAAGTATCTAGCCATGGGTATCATTTTAATCGTATTGACCCACAGGATAAAGAACACATGTCATTTTTACTGTAAAGTGTACAGTGTGAAAACAAAACCCTCCAAAATGTGCATAATTTTGGTTTTCGTTTAAATTTCCTCCCTAAAATTTTTTTGGGGTTTGCCGTACATTTTATGGTAAAATGAGAGGTTTCATTACAAAGTATAATTGGTCACGCAAAAAACAAGCCCTTATATGGGTCTGTTGATGGAAAAATAAAAGAGTTATGGATTTTAGAAGGCAAGGAGGAAAAAACGAAAACGCAAAAATAAAATTGGCCTGGTCCTTAAGGTGAAAATGGGCTGAGTCACTAAGGGGTTAATACATACATTTTGTGTACACAAAAATTGATATAATTCTAACAAACTTAAAGGAGTACAGCAGCCATAGAACACTTATCCTTTATCCGCAGGATAGGGGTAAGCATCTTATCGCGAGGGATCCGAGTGCTGGGACCCCCCACGATCTCTCATATGGGAACCCGGCATTGCCACGGCTCTGCGCGGCTAAGGCTCATGTTGTCGACCTCAATAAGAGGTCAACAGATATGCCCCCACCATTCAGCTCTATGGGAGAGGTGGAGATGCACGAACCCTGCATCTCCGCCTCTCCCATAGAAATACATGGAGGGGGCGTGTCGGCTGGGCCCCGTACAGGAGATCGCAGGGGGTCCCAGCGGGGGGTCCCAGCGGTCGGAACTCAGGCATTTATCCTCTATCCTGTGGATAGGGGATACGTGTTCTATAGCTGCAGTACTCCATTAAGACCATATCTTCACGTGCCACATCAGCACTAATAGATATTTACAAGACTCCTGAGAAAGTTGCTAGAGAATGCAGCGAAACACGTGGGGTTCAGTTCTCCAGTGCCAGACGTCTGTATCTTCCCCTCATCCCAGCACTTAGCCTTTATTTATCTCTATTACCTTGACCTTGAGCAAGGATTTTGAGTAACCTCATCTGGCTTTACAGAGTTTAGTATCATCTGCAAAGATTGCTACTTCACTATTCAACCCCTCTACAAGGTCATTAATGAAAATATTAAATAGAACAGGACCCAAGACTGACCCCTGTGGTACCCCATTAGTAACAGTCACCCAATCAGAATAAGTACCATTAATAACCACCCTTTGTTTCCCATCACTGAGCCAGATACTTACTCACTTACACACATTGTCCCCCAGCCCGATCCTTCTCATTTTATGCACCATTCTTTTATGTGGCACTGTATCTTTGCTTTGGAAAAATCCAGATATACGACATCCAGTGATTGCCCCGGGTTCAGTCTGGAGCTCACCTCCTCATAAAAGCTGATAAGGTTAGTTTGACAGGACCGAACCCTCATAAAGCCATGCTGATGTGGTATCATACATTTATTTTTATCAAGATACTCAGAAATAGCATCTCTTAGAAAACCCTTAAACAATTTACATACAACAGAGATTAAACTAATAGGTCTATAATTCCCGGGATCACCTTTTCACCCCTTTTTCGAATATAGGCACCACATTTGGCATGCGCCAGTCCTGGAGAACCTTCCCTGTCACTAGAAAGTCCTTGATTATTAAAAATAGGGGTCTGTCTATTACATTACTTAAAGTGGTACTCCAGTGCTAAGACATCTTATCCCCTATCCAAAGGATAGGGGATAAGATTCCTGATCGCGGGGGTCACGCTCGCCTCCCATAGGCTTGCATTGAGGGGGAGGAGCATGAAATCATACGGGGCGGATCCGTCATGTTACAATACTTCGGCAGTCATCAGAACCGGAGCGAACATGCTCCGGGGGCTAATGGTAACGGGGTGCTGCGTGAAAGATCACGGGGTCCCCAGCGGCGGGACCCTCACGATCAGGCAAGATGTCTTAGCGCCGGACTACCCCTTTAGCTACTTTAGAACACGGGGGTGAATGACATCTGGACCTGGCAATTTGTCTATTTTGAGTTTTTTGTAGGCGGCACTGTACTTCTTCCTGGGTTAGACAAATGATTTGTACTGGGGAGTTTACCTTATCTCGCTGTATTTCACCTAGCATTTCATTTTCCTTGGTGAATACAGTGGAGAAGAATTTGTTTAATATATTTGCTTTTTCCTGATCCCTCATCATTTTTTAAAAGGCCTACACTTTCATTTTTGAACTTTTTGCTATTTATATAGTTAAATAACATTTTGGGGTTAGTTTTACTCTCTTTGGCAATGAGTCTTTCTGTCTCTTTTTTTGCGACTTTTATCTGTTTTTTTTTTACATATCTTACATTTTTTTCTATAGCTTTTCAATGCTTCTTCATTATCGTCCTGTTTTTGTAGTTTAAATGCTTTATTTTTGTCATTTATTGCCCCCTTAACATTTTTATTCATCCATATTTGTTTTCTTTTATTTCTGACCCTTTTATTCCCATAAGGTATATACCGCTTACAGTTAGAATTTAAAATATTCTTAAAAGTCTCCCAATATTCTTGTTTTTGAAGACATTATTCCAATTTATATTGTTAAGGGCTTCCCTTAGTTGATCAAACTTTGCCTTCCTAAAGTTCATTGTTTTTGTGGCCCCTCGAGTGGTTCCCTTTTTGCAGAACAAGTTATAATGTATTATATTATGATCACTATTCCCTAGGTGTCCTTCTACCTGCACATTAGTTACTCTGTCAGGTCTGTAGGTTAATATTAATTCTAGAAGGACGCCCCCTCTGGTCGGGCCCTTCACTATTTGGGACAGATAATTGTCTTTAGCTATAGTCAGAAACCTGTTTCCTTTATTAGATTCACATCTCTAAGTCTCCCAGTTTATATCAGGATAGCTAAAGTCCCCCATTATTATCATGTCATTTTGATTTGCTGCCTTGTTTATTTGCCTCATTAATTAATTCTACCCATAATGACTCTACATTATAACTTCCCTCCCGTATTTCCTCCCGCAGTGCGGTCTTCATTCTGGACTTTACATAAAGACACACTCCTCCCCCTTTCCATTTTGTCCGATCCTTCCTGAGTAGACTATAACCCTGTATTTTGACCGCCCAGTCACAGCTATCGTCCAACCAAGTTTCTGTTATACCCACTATGTCATAATTCTCCTCAGACATTATCAACTCCAGTTTGTCAGTTTTATTGGTCAGACTTAGGCATTAGTCAACATGCAATTCAATGGTGTATGTTTTTTTTCCCCTTTGAAGCCTATCCTTATTAACTATTCTAATCCCTCCGTCTGCTCAACCCCCAGGTACATTAATAAGTCCCACCTCTCTATCTACCCTATCTTCCCCCTCTACGTTGTAGGTTCCCTCCCCCCAGTCCCTTGTTTAAACACTCCTCCACCCTTCTAGCCATCTTCTTCCAAAGCACAGCTGCACCCTCCCCACTGAGGTGCAGCCCTTCCCTACGGTAGAGCCGGTAATCGACAGTAAAGTCGGCCCAGTTCTCCATGAACCCAAACCCCTCCTACCTACACCAGATTCTGAGCCACTTGTTTACCTCCCTAATCTCCCGCTGCCTCTCTGGTGTGGCTCCTGGTACAGGTAATATTTCAGAAAATACTACCTTGGAGGTCCTTGCCTTAGTCCCTGAAATCATTTTTAAGGACACTCCACCTACCACTTAAGTTATCATTGATACCGATATGTACCATGACCGCTGGATCTTCTCCAGCCCCACCAAGCAACCTGTCAATCCGAGCGCCAGGTAGACAACACACTGTTTGGTCTTTGTGACAAATCGCCCTGTCTGTACCCCTAATAATAGAGTCCCCCCACCACCAGTACCTGTCTGGCCTTCCCTGCACTCCTCCCTCCCTCTTTACTGGAGCAGACACCCCCCTGGCGGTCAGAGGCAGAGTCCTGCTTCAGTACTGCTAGCTCTGAAATGGCATCCCCCTCATCTGCAAACCGGGCAAACTTGTTGGGGTGTGCCAGTTCAGGACTAGCCTCCCTGACACTTTTCCCTCTAACCCATTTTCTAACTGTAACCCAGCTAGCTGCCTGACTGTCCTGCAGCTCCGTCCCACTATCCTCCCCCACCTCTACCCCGGAGAGTACTTGCTCAGTGAGCAGCAGACTCCTCTCCAGGTTGTCAATGCTTCTCAGTGTTGCCAGTTGCTCCTCTAGATCCAGGATCTGGGATTCCAAATGAACAACTCGCACATATCTGGCGCAGCAGTATGCACCCACAAACTGCTGTTCAAGGATTGTATACATTGCGCAAGATGTACACTGGACTGATTTTCCAACATGGAAGCCATCTAGTTATGGGGATTTCACAGAATAACTGCCCAAAACAGACAGTAAATATTACAATTAAATTCTCAGTAGACCATGTGAGTTTAAAGTCCCTAAAGTGTAAGGAAATTAACACTCACAGCGATCTCAAACTCCTGCTTTCAAACTCCTGTTTTTCCGCTGCCTCTCTTCCAAAGCAACACTCAGACAGAGCACGCTCAGAACTGAGTCCTAAACTAAGATTTAAGAACCTGTGACCAATCTACCCCTCCCCCTAGAGGCAGAGTAGAGAAGAAAAAGTGAAAAGGCTGTTTAAATTTCTATCAGTGATCCCTCTATGTGCAAATATAAGTACTCCCACAAGTCACTCCAACTCCACAGATTCACTCTGCACAGCAGATATCTCCTGTTTTACAACTCTATTTCAGCTGCCTCTCTTCCAAAACAACAATCAGACACAGCACTAAAAATTAAGGGAGAGTAATGCTGGGATTATTTTTCTTGTTATTCTTCACTATATTGTTTGAGCATTGTTTAGTTTTAATTTCACATAATTTGTTGCTTGGAATATTTGTATGGGTATTCTTACTTTCCCTATAGTATATTGTGATATTTTCTTTTTGAGGAAGGATATATATTATCTATAATATATGCACATCATTATTATTTTACTTTCCAATGGGGGAGGTGTTGAGGTGTATATACCGCCACTAAGTGTTTTAAATGTATGTTTTTGAATGGTTTTAATCATTTCTGTTCTTTAATAAAAATTGTACATTTCGGGAGATGTATAAATATACAAACACGCAGGATTTATATGGTATATTAAAACATGATGCCAAACTCACATAATGAAGTTGCTAATTAATCCTCCCTTAAAGGGGTACTCCAGTGGATTTTTTTTTTTTTAAATCAACTGGTGCCAAAAAGTTAAACAGACACTGACCACAGTGTCTGCAGAGAGCACTGTGGTCAGACAGAAAAGAACTACACAATCTCCTCAGTAGTATACAACAGTTGATAAGTACTGGAAGGATTATGATTTTTAAATAGAAATAATTTACAAATCTGTTTAACTTTCTGGCACAAGTTGATTAGAAAAAAAATGTTTTCCACCAGAGTACCCGTTTAACCCCCTTTTAGGCTGTGTTCACACAGAGGGTTTAATTAGCAGTACCGCCACAAATTACCTTAAAATGTTACTGGTATTTTCTGAAATGCAGTAAAAATTGCATAATTTTTACAGAGATTTTTTTTAAACAACAGTAAAATTGCAGGGTAATTAGTTTGAACATGGCCTCAAAGGGTTTATCCAGCACTTGAGAGCTTACCTATTCTGTTAGTAAAGTCTCAGACCATTCTCGGACCAATCAATGAATGGTAATGTTGTAAATGAAACCAAAAGGCGCAGACATATGCAACAGTCAATGATACAAATAATCTTTGTTAACAGGTTTGTTTACTTTAAAGTAAACATTGTGCAGTTAGGTAAAGGGGGTCAGGCATGGCGTGGGACTCGTGCAGTTTTGTGCAACTATGCAGATAATAAATCTGGTGCCGAATGATATGCCAG
This sequence comes from Hyla sarda, assembly GCF_029499605.1. Classification (NCBI taxonomy): domain Eukaryota; kingdom Metazoa; phylum Chordata; class Amphibia; order Anura; family Hylidae; genus Hyla; species Hyla sarda. The sequence continues at coordinate 66,740,517 of NC_079191.1, forward strand.
TAAAACAATGCCCACTTTGTCCACAAAGTTACATTGTTCATAAGGTTGAAAAAGGACCAGAGTTTATCAAGTTTAACCTATATCTTTATTGTCTCTCTCTATTGTGTTGATCCAGAAGAAAGCAAAAAACCCTTATGAAGCTGATGCCAATTGCTCCAAACTAGGGGAAAAATTCCTTGCTGACTCCAATATGGCATCAGAATAAATCCCTGGATCAACATTCTGCCCCAATAAACCTAGAATCCATAACCTGTAATTTTATTAATCTCTAGAAATGTATCCAGGCTCTCTAATAATTGAGTCCCCCACTACTATAATTCAGTCCCCCATTACCGACCTCTGGCACACACTGCGCAAATAACATGTGTGCTGGAGGAACATTGCATGATAAACCCAGGTTCTCAGTCTACATTGCCTCTTTGAGCGCTATGTTTACACATGTGGGCACATGCCTTAGTAAATGTCCACCTTTTTCTTTACAAAATTTAATTTGTAGTGGCAAAAGTAATTTTCTCATCCACAAAGGCATTGAAAATACCTAAAATGACAACTAAAATCTGTATATAATTTTTTATCTCATATGCTTAGGAATAACAACTCTACATCCATTCTTGTTTAGTGATGTGTCTTTGTTTTATAGTGCAACTAGACAAAAATGGATTCAATACAAGCTTTGCACTTTGACCTTTAATAGGTAAAGAAGTATCTATGGTAAACGGCACAACAAAAAAACCTATTGGATTCAAGGCCACAAAATTATTATTTTTTCTTGTTCTCTGTTAACACAACGCATGACTCCAATATAGCACAAGAGTCAAGTAATCCCATTAAAACGTCCTGGTGAAATTGACCATAAACTTTTGCATCTCTCTGTATTTTCTCTCTTAGTTTCCAAGAAGTAGCAAATGAAACACATGTAACTGAGACATGAGAAAGTGCAGGAGTCTCACAAATTACTTCTATGGATCACCGTTTCAATCTTGCCCCCAAAAAACCAAGGAGAACTGGATGAAAGAGAACTGACACGAACCAGGACCTTTCTCTAAGGAATTTTCATTACACTGTTCATAAGGTTTTCAAGAAGCAAATAAAATAGCTTGGATACTTCTTTTCTTTTAATATATATTAATTTAAAACCATAAAATGCACAGGCTGTAAGCTATGAGAGCTACATGAATTCACACGTTTTTTTTGTTTGATGGTATCGGAAAACACACTTGAGTGTTAGACTGATGTATCCAATAAGCAAGCCAAAACTTTGTATTATGTACATTTATTCCCAAATAAAGAACAGTAGTATCATTTAGTGATCTATTTTATGTTTTATGTGGATATGACAAAAAAAATGTTGTGATGTGTTGTCCCAAAGATGTTGTCACCTTTGGAAAATCCATTTTTATATACTTTTTAAGCCATATCTGCATTAGAGGAGGAAGTCCTCCCATTAAAGGAAACCTTTCACGTTAATGCTGCCCAAAGTCATCAGGGCAGTCCCTGGGGATGGGAAGGAGCCACCGTGGACCGTCCAGAGGACTTGTGGTTCAGGCAGCCTGAAAGTGGTAACAGGTTCCCTTTAAGGATTTCCTCTGTTAGTCAGAGTAGGATACCACTAAGTTGTATATGTCTAGTAATGGGGAAACCATTTAATAATATTGGTGCTAATTCTGTCACACAGAAAAGTGTGTTCACCATCCATAATAACTGATTAATGTATCCCAGCAGCAGGAAAAATTATTGACACAAATATCGCTGATCATACAGGATGGCTTTATTAATATTAATTAAACTGTACCTGTCAGATCCCACCAAAAAAATATATGTTACTCAGTGCTTAATCCTGACCATGTACATCTACTTTTTTTTGCCTCTATCACCTATATTTATTGTAAAAATCCCTCTTTTCAATAGCTCACAGAGTTAGAAATCCTCTCAGGGAAGGGGGGGCGTGTCCCTTGTGGTGGTGGGATGTGATTGGTGTGTCTGCCCATACAGCCTTGTCCATGAGTCATCTTTTGTCAATGACTCATGGACAAGCCTGATGTTGCTGCAGGACTGGTTAGTGTCCCAGTAGGTATGAGGAGCCCTGTTGGTGGGATTTTCACGACCTGTTTTCTTTATTAAATATTCAAACTTTATTAAACAACCCTATTACAAAAGGTCCTTAATTTTCATCAGTAATAACACATAAAAAGTTTTTGGATCTGACAGTGCCCATTTAAGGAAGCATTCTGGCATTTATTTTATTCTATTTATTTTTTTGCTTATATAGTGTCGCATAGGCTGTAATTTGAGTATGGCAGACATGAGTTTTAAAGGGGTACTCCGGTGAAAACCTTTTTTCTTTTAAATCAACTGGTTCCAGAAAGTTAAACAGATTTGTAAATTACTTCTATTAAAAAATCTTAATCCTTCCTGTACTTATTAGCTGCTGAATACTACAGAGGAAATTCTTTTCTTTTTGGAATTCTCTCTGATGACATCACGAGCACAGTGCTCTTTGCTGACGTCATTATAATAAAAATAATAACTCTTTACTTATTATTGTCCTTAGGTGGATTTGAACCCAAGGCCCCAGCACTGCAAGGCAGCAGAGCTAACCACTGAGCCACCATGCTGCCCTTAGCATACATCTGCTATGCATGGTTGCTAAAATGGACAGAGATGTCAGCAGAGAGCACTGTGCTCGTGATGTCATCAGTGTTCCAAAAAGAAAGGAATTTCCTCTGTAGCATTCAGCAGCTAATAAGTACTGGAAGGATTAAGATTTTTTAATAGAAATAATTTACAAATATGTTTAACTTTCTGACACCAGTTGATTTAAAAGAATAAAGGTTTTCACCGGAGTACCCCTTTAAGCCATATATGTTTCTAATTCTGAACTGAACTGAATTATGAACTGAAGTTTTCATGCTTTTTACATTTCCCATGAAACCTCTGGCTTTGCCAAAAAAGGAAGATAACTCAATTCACCTAATGAGACCAACCTATTCACCTTCTAAACTGCAACAACCAGATGCCTAAACTGCTGAGACTTATAAGCGGGTTGGTGTCAGTTCACACTGCACATAGTTTTGATGCATTTTCTTATTCAGAGAAATTAGTTGAAAGTGTTTTGACTTATAATCTCAAATTAGGTTTTTTGAAAATTTGGATTCTTTAGGCTGTGTTTACACATTGAATTTTCAGTGCATTTTTCAATTTTTTTTCTGCGCTTTTACTGTTTCTGCTGTGATTTTCCATAATCATGGTATATGTGACCGGTTTTTATCTTGATTTACACAATTGTGGTTAAATATCACAATTGTTGCCAAGATGTTGGAAAAATCATGGGAATTTTAATTTTTTTTATAAATGCAACAAAAAAATGCAATGTGGGAAAATAGCCTCAGGGGAGGTGCATAACTGATATATATCCTGGTCCCATAGAAATAGTGGCAGATCTGGGTGGGAAGAGGTCTGGGAGCAAGTAGAAGCGGGGTCTGGTAGATGATGATGCCATCTTGTAATTCACAGGGAGTCAGTTGACCCAAATCTGACCACTTCTGACACACATTAAGCACAGTAATAGAGTCAGACTGGTCATCACATGACTAAGTTACCGTAATAAAACACTTGAATGCAGCTGTGCTGGAAAAAAAAAAAACAAATGACTCTGTAGAACTAGTGATGAGTGGTGAGTGTGCATGATATGGGGAAAAACAAAACAAAAAAAACTGGAGTGCCTCTTTAAATCAGGGTATGATCTTGGCAAATACCTTCTGGTCCCTTTCTCTGTTAAAACTGTGAATACTTTCTATACTGTGTAGTTAAGCAACTAACAAGCATAAAACATACCCTGATCAATAAAAGCAATGTATGAAGAGACTACTTTGTAAAAACCAAATAACTTATAAAATGTCAAAAACCAAGAATAACATAATACTGAGGAACATTTTGGTGGAAAATTTAAATTTTCACGGCAAATCGGTAACAGATCCTTTGAAACATCATCAAAGCTCTATTGATGAAAGTTTTTACTCCTTGGTCCAAATTTTAAAGGGTAATTTTCAATGAAATGTCAATGTCATGCATGCCATTCAAAAGTGATTCATCATGTAATGTACTATATCCTGCACTGGGCATATTCCACTAAAAATTTATATAGAAGATACTTCAATATGTTGCCTAGTGTTTCGAATATAGGGTTGGTTCACAGACTTTTAATTTATTTCTTGTAGGTGTTCTCTTTAGGGATGAGCGAATCAAATTTACGAATCCGAATTCGTTACGAATTTCAGGAAAAATGTGATTCACAACGAATGTGAATTGCTTCATTAAACTCCATTTAGCGCAGTCCAGGCTCCAGGGCATCTAAAATGGTGGATGCACATGTGAGGACCTGGGGCAAGGAATCCTGGGAAGGCGGGAACAAGGGTAGGCTGGATGACCCTGAATCACATGCAGCATGCAGCCTATCAGCAGCCAGTCACCCCTGTGATGTCACAGCCCTATATAATCAGCAGCCGCATTGCGGCCAGTCACTTCAGCCTTTCATTGCAGAGAGATTGATAGGGACAGATAGTGCTGTGTGTGTTGGCCAGAAAAGCTTTTTTCGTGCAGAGATTCACCTCCTAGTAACATCAGCGTTCTGTTGCACAGAGGAACAGAGAGCAGTGTGTGTTGCACAGAAAAGCATTCTTTCAGCAGCGTTCTATTAGAGAGAGGGACAGAGAGGAGTATGTTGCACCGAACAACAGCGATTCAGCTCAAGCACAAATCCTGCCTAGAAGCACTGATAGGGAAGGGAGTGAGATTGAGAGAGTGCAATTTTGGGTGTAGTACACAGCGACTGTGTGCTGCAGCACTGGTGTGTACTGCTGGTGTTGTACACAAATACTTTTTTTAAGCGTATTGAGCACATTGTCCTTCCCTCATAAGTGCATACCACATACATACATCTTAGTGGTGTATTTTTTTGTCCCTGTTAAAGTCTCAAGGGCCTAGATACTGTGAAAGGCCAGGCAAAAGTACACACCGGCTGGTGTTGTACACAAAATACGTTTTTAAGCATACTGTAGCGCATTATCCTTCCCTCATAAGTGCATACCACATACGTACATCAAAGTGGTGTACTATTTTGCTCTTGTTAAAGTCTCTATGGCCTAGATACTGTGAAAGGCCAGGCAAAAGTACTCACCGGCTGGTGTTGTACGCAAGTACTTTTTTTTTTTTTTCATATATAACTGTTTTATATTTTTGTTTTCATCAGGTTATTTAAGATATAAACAATATAAAAATAGAAATTTTTAAGCGCAGTGGAGCGTATTGTACTCCCCTCATATACGCAGTATGTCAGGCAGAGAAGTGCCAGGACGTGCACAGAGGAGTGGCAGAGGCCGTAATTCATCAGGCAGAGATTGCAGCAGACTAGGGGCGAGTGGCCTGAGCTCCCGGTATCAGCTGGCGGTAGTATCTCATCCAGCAAGCCATCTGCCGTCATCGATTGGTGCATCACCACTTCATCACAAATGACATCTGACACCCCCAGTCAACAGTCTGTGGCGTCCTCAGACACAACCCTCAGTTGGCATGGCCCTGTCCTCCCATTGCCTCTGTCCTATGCTGTTCCCTCCCCCACAGAAGTATCTTATGCTGTGGGTTCAGCTCCACTATTTACTGAGGACGATCTAGAGCACAGTCAGCAGCTACTCCCCAGCCAAGAAGTGGAAGAGACATCAGCTGCTTCCTTCGATAGGCGGGCAAGTAGTGATGAGGAGAGTGGTGTGGGAGGGGGTGTTGCGAGCGTTCAGGCTCCTGAAGCAGACACTGTTGAGAAACCTGAGGAGGACATCAGTGACGTGCAGACACAACTCGATGATGATGAAGCTGAAAGCTCTTGGGAGCTGGGTTCAGGAGGGGCTTCATCATCATCAGGAGAAGAGGGTTGCAGGTTGCCTGTGAGGCAGGAGCTGAGTCAGCAAGGTGGTAGCATGGTTTGCAGTCAGCATGGTGGCAGAAGTAGAAAGTTTGGAGCCAAATTTGCCCGGGGTAGACCACCTGCATCGCGGCAGCCTACCTTCCCGGGAGGTAGTGAAACAGGGGTTCCTGGAGTCGGCAGCAGTAGCAGTCAATCAGTGTAGACTGTTGGTGGTAAAATCAGCGACTCGGCGGTGTGGCAGTTTTTCATCAAGCATCTGGAGGAAGAAAACATGGACACATGCAAGATGTGTCAGCAGAAGGTGAAGCGTGGCCAGGGTCCCAATGTTGGCACCACGGCCCTGTGTCAAAATATGCTGCCTCACCATAAAGTGACCTGGGAGGACCGTGGCTCTGATGTAGTGGTCCAGCCTGCTGCATCACCCAGTGGCATGCTGCTCCCTCTTTCATCCAGCCAAGGCTCCACCACCTCAGCCGAAGGGAGCTGTGTGTCATATCCATCTTCTGTTGCTCCAGATGCTCCTTCTCCTACTACTTCGAGTCAGTCATTCTGCCAGCAATCCATCGGCAAAGCCATGTACAAGAGACAACAGTATGCACCCACTCATCCAACGGCGCAGAAGCTGAATGTGCTCCTGTCTAAGTAGCTGGTGCTGCAGTCCCAGCCTTTTCTAGTGGTGGACTCTGCACCTTTCAGAGAACTGATGGCTTGTGCCTAGCCGAGGAGGAGAGTACAATTTTGTGGAACATAAGGTGGGCCAGTCCTTGAGCCTGTCATTGTGTACCAAAGTGCACGGCAGTGCTGACGTGTGGAGCTGTAACTACGAACAGGGCCAATACATGTCCTTTACAGTCTACTGGGTGAATGTGGCTCCTGCACAGCTACAACAGCAACTTGGACAGGTCATGCCGCCTCCGCCTCCACGCTCTCAGGCCGTTGGTGATGTGACAGTGTGCGACTCTGCCTCCTCATCCTCCACCATGTCCTCAGACTCTACTGCAAGGACAAGTCTCAGTGCCCCTCCAGCATACCATGTGTGCAGGGCACGGCGGTGTCACGCTGTTCTTCACATGGTTTGCCCTGCCGAACGGAGTCACAAAGAGGAGGAACTGCTAAAAGTAATTCATAAAGAAATCATTTGAATTCCACCCCCCATATGTTGGACCGACTATATGAACAGAGAAAAGCCATCACCAATTTTTTTGATGATCCAAGCGGATAGGGGGACTTCTCTGTGTAACTTCAATGTCAACCAGCTCATACGTGACACCTGCCGTTTACTCAGGCCCTTTCAGGAAGCCACATTATTAGTCAGTCGCCAGGATTACAAAATGAACAACGTAATTTCACTGCATCTACTACAAAACGTGTTGGAAATGATGGCTGGTCAGGGCACTGGAGACATGGCGCCTGTTACGCCTAGCGCTCCGGGTCCCCGCTCCTCCCCGGAGCGCTCACGGCGTCCTTCTCCCTGCAGCTCCCCGGTCAGCGCTGACCGGGAGCGCTGCTCTGCCATGGCCGTTGGGGATGCGATTCGCACAGCGGGACGCGCCCGCTCGCGAATCGCATCCCAGGTCACTTACCCGTTCCCGTCTCCTGCGGTCATGTGCTGGCGCGCGCGGCTCCGCTCTCTAGGGCGCGCGCGCGCCAGCTCCCTGAGACTTAAAGGGCCAGTGCACCAATGATTGGTGCCTGGCCCAATTAGCTTAATTGGTTCCCACCTGTTCCCTGGCTATATCTAGTCTCCTCCCTTGCACTCCCTTGCCGGATCTTGTTGCCTTAGTGCCAGTGAAAGCGTTCCTTGTGTGTTCAATAGCCTGTGTACCAGTACCTTTGCTATCTCCCCTGACTACGAACCTTGCCGCCTGCCCCCGACCATCTGCTACGTCCGACCTTGCTACTGCCTACTCCCTTGTACCTCGCCTATCTTCAGTATCTTCAGCAGCCAGAGAGGTGAGCCGTTGCTAGTGGATACGACCTGGTCACTACCGCCGCAGCAAGACCATCCCGCTTTGCGGCGGGCTCTGGTGAAAACCAGTAGTGGCTTAGAACCGGTCCACTAGCACGGTCCACGCCAATCCCTCTCTGGCACAGAGGATCCACTACCTGCCAGCCGGCATCGTGACAGTAGATCCGGCCATGGATCCCGCTGAAGTTCCTCTGCCAGCTGCCGCCGACCTCCCTACATTGGTCGCCCGACAAGAGCACCAGCTGTCGTACTTGACCTCCATGACACAGCAACTCCAGTCGCAGCTACAGCAGCTCCAGTCACAGCAACAGCAGCAACAGTCGCAGCTACAGCAAGTTCAGTCTCAGCTACAGCAGCAACAACCATCTCCTCCGCCAGCTCCTGCACCCCTTCCGCAGCGAGTGGCCACTCCTAGCCTCCGCCTGTCTTTGCCGGACAAATTTAATGGGGACTCTAAGTTTTGCCGTGGCTTTCTTTCCCAATGTTCCCTGCATCTGGAGATGATGTCGGACCTGTTTCCCACTGAAAGGTCTAAGGTGGCTTTCGTAGTCAGCCTTCTGTCCGGAAAAGCCCTGTCATGGGCCACACCGCTCTGGGACCGCAATGACCCCGTCACTGCCTCTGTACACTCCTTCTTCTCGGAAATCCGAAGTGTCTTTGAGGAACCTGCCCGAGCCTCTTCTGCTGAGACTGCCCTGTTGAACCTGGTCCAGGGTAATTCTTCCGTTGGCGAGTATGCCGTACAATTCCGTACTCTTGCTTCAGAATTGTCCTGGAATAATGAGGCCCTCTGCGCGACCTTCAAAAAAGGCCTATCCAGCAACATTAAAGATGTTCTGGCCGCACGAGAGACTCCTGCTAACCTGCATGAACTCATTCATCTAGCCACTCGCATTGACATGCGTTTTTCTGAGAGGCATCAAGAGCTCCGCCAGGAAAAAGACTTAGATCTCTGGCCACCTCTCCCACAGTCTCCACTGCAATCTGCGCCTAGGCCTCCCGCCGAGGAGGCCATGCAAGTGGATCGGTCTCGCCTGACCCTGGAAGAGAGGAATCGCCGTAAGGAAGAGAATCTCTGTCTGTACTGTGCCAGTACTGAACATTTTTTGGTGGATTGCCCAATCCGTCCTCCACGTCTGGGAAACGCACGCTCGCACTCAGCTCTCGTGGGTGTGGCGTCTCTTGATGCCAAGTCGGCTTCTCCACGTCTCACGGTACCTGTTCGGATTTCCACTTCAGCCAGCTCTCCCCTCTCAGCCGTGGCCTGCCTGGACTCTGGAGCTTCTGGGAATTTTATTCGGGAGTCCTTTGTGAATAAATTCCGTATTCCGGTGACCCGTCTTGTCAAGCCACTCCACATTTCCGCGGTCAACGGAGCCAGGTTGGACTGTACCATACGTTTCCGCACGGAGCCCCTTCTTATGAGCATCGGATCTCATCACGAGAGGATTGAACTTCTGGTCCTCCCCAATTGCACCTCGGAAATTCTCCTTGGACTTCCCTGGCTTCAACTTCATTCCCCAATCCTGGATTGGTCCACTGGGGAGATCAAGAGTTGGGGGTCCTCTTGTGCCAAGAACTGTCTAAAACCGGTTCCCAGTAACCCTTGCCGTAACTCTGTGGTTCCTCCTGTATTCGGTCCCCCTAAGGTCTTTAAGGACTCTGCCTGCCACAGGAAATGCCCCTCCCCCCCTCCCAGTTCCATCAGGCAAGCTTCTGTGTCCCCTCATGGCCCTCGTCCTGGTGTCACACTGCCCCGTGCCAGGTCTCGCCCTCTGCCCTCTCTCCCCATTCCTACTCCTGCGGTTCTGCCTGCCGTTGAGGAATCCCTCCATCCTTTCCCGGTGTCCTCATCCCAGGGGAGGCAGTTACCCGATAAAGAGAAGGGGAGACCTAAGGGGGGGGGTACTGTTACGCCTAGCGCTCCGGGTCCCCGCTCCTCCCCGGAGCGCTCACGGCGTCCTTCTCCCTGCAGCTCCCCGGTCAGCGCTGACCGGGAGCGCTGCTCTGCCATGGCCGTTGGGGATGCGATTCGCACAGCGGGACGCGCCCGCTCGCGAATCGCATCCCAGGTCACTTACCCGTTCCCGTCTCCTGCGGTCATGTGCTGGCGCGCGCGGCTCCGCTCTCTAGGGCGCGCGCGCGCCAGCTCCCTGAGACTTAAAGGGCCAGTGCACCAATGATTGGTGCCTGGCCCAATTAGCTTAATTGGTTCCCACCTGTTCCCTGGCTATATCTAGTCTCCTCCCTTGCACTCCCTTGCCGGATCTTGTTGCCTTAGTGCCAGTGAAAGCGTTCCTTGTGTGTTCAATAGCCTGTGTACCAGTACCTTTGCTATCTCCCCTGACTACGAACCTTGCCGCCTGCCCCCGACCATCTGCTACGTCCGACCTTGCTACTGCCTACTCCCTTGTACCTCGCCTATCTTCAGTATCTTCAGCAGCCAGAGAGGTGAGCCGTTGCTAGTGGATACGACCTGGTCACTACCGCCGCAGCAAGACCATCCCGCTTTGCGGCGGGCTCTGGTGAAAACCAGTAGTGGCTTAGAACCGGTCCACTAGCACGGTCCACGCCAATCCCTCTCTGGCACAGAGGATCCACTACCTGCCAGCCGGCATCGTGACAGCGCCTACATCTCACGGTCACATGAGCCCTGTGGGGGCTGAACTGGAGGAGGAGGAGGAGGGGAGGGGCACAGTGTAGCACAGTTTAGGTTCACGAGATGGGTGATTTTTTTAGTCATCTGACCAGAGAGGAGGAGCAGGAGCAGCTAGAGGAGCTAGAGGGTTATGAGGAAGGCGAGACAGAGGACTCAGACAAACCATGGCAGTATGCAGTGGAAATGGAGGCAGGGAGTCCCTCCGATTAACTTGCTCAAATGGCACAATGTATGCTTACTTGCTTGCGTAGTGAGTGCCGACGTAGTCAGTTGGCCAATGCCTATCTGCGCCATCGTACATCCTCTCGCAGGTCTTACTCGGGGGGCCCTCTGCGCTCACCTTCCACTGCCATTGCTGCTGGGGAGGGTTGGAGTGGCAGGAGCAGTACCAGCTCCATCAGCAGCAGCCTGAGTCTACAGTTGTTGATGAGTAGCTTTCTTCACCCGCATAGTGAAGCAACTAATCAGCAGTAGGTTGGCCTGGAGCTGGACCTGAACAAGCAGGTGATGGCATACATTGACATGACCATGCCAACACATCTTGAAGATCCGCTGGACTTCTGGGCAGCCAAACCTGATTTGTGGCCGCAACTTGCAGCGTTTGCCCTGGAAAAACTGTCCTTCCCGGTCAGTAGTGTGCCATCAGAGCGGGTGTTTAGTGCGGCGGGGGCCATAGTAACCCCAAGGAGAACTCATCTGTCCACGAAAAATGTGGAGAGACTGACCTTTGTGAAGATGAATCAGGCATGGATCAGCCAGGATTTCCACCCACCAATGCCTGATGCATCAGAGTAGATTGACCATAGTGCCACACCAACACTTCACAAATATGGAGAGCACACGCTCCGGGGACTGATTCTATCAGGGTGCTGCGTGCAAGTTCATGGGGGACCCCAGAGGCGGGACCCCCGCGATCAGGCATCTTATCCCCTATCCTTTGGATAGGGGATAAGATGTCTTAGCACCAGAGTACCCCTTTAAGTTTTTTAAGAAAAAAATATATGTACCCAAATTTTTTTTTCAATCACACAAAAGGAAAGGTGTGCAAAGAACACCATGTGCCACCTACACCAAGTATTGATGGGAACAAAGTATGGTCCATTGTAACAGGTGGGGGTAAATACTTCGCCTGTAAGGCCCTACTCTCACATTATTAATTCCCTTCTTAATTATTAATTCCCTGCCTACCTGCCTCTGCTACTATTCTGATCCTGCCACCCGCCTGATGCCACACATCTGATGCCAAGTTCTCCTTTTTTCACCCATCTTCGTCACTGCGTACTGGTATTGCAACACAACACACCACTCTGTCACTGGGTCACTTTCAGGACTCCTGATGCTGCTGCCACCTCCAGGCTGTCTCATTCTGCCACAATATGTTCTCCTCATATTGCCACCACCTCCAAGCTCTGTCATTCAGCCACTATATGGTCTCCTCATGCTGCCGCAAACTCCAGGCTATGTCATTCAGCCACTATATGCTTCCGCCAACTCCAGGTTGTGCCATTCAGCCACTATATGTTCTCCTCACGCTGCCGCCACTTCCAGACTTTGTCATTCAGCCACTATATGGTCTCCTCATGCTGCTGCCACCTCCAGGCTGTGCCTTTCAGCCACTATATGGTCTTTTCATGCTTCTGCCACCTCCAGGCTGTGTCATTCAGCCACTATGTGTTCTCCACATGCTGCCGCCACCTCCATGCTGTGTAATTCAGCCACTATATGGTCTCCTCATGCTACCGCCACCTCCACACTGTGTCATTCAGCCACTATATGTTCTCCTCATGCTGCTGCCACCTCCACGCTGTGTCATTCAGCCACTATATGGTCTCCTCATGCTTCCCCCCTCCTCCAGGCTGTGTCATTCAGCCACTCTATGTTCTCCTTCTGCTGCTGCCACCTCCACACTGTGTCATTCAGCCACTATATGGTCTCCTCATGCTGCCGCCACCTCTACACCGTGTCATTCAGCCACTATATGGTCTACTCATGTTGCCACCACTTCCACGCTGTGTCATTCAGCCACTCTATGGTCTCCTCATGCTGCCAACACCTCCACGCTGTGTCATTCAGCCACTATATAGTCTCCTCATACTGATGCCACCTCCAGACTCTGTCATTGTGCCTCTCTGCGACAGTGATTCTAATAGTGATGCCTCTGATCTGCATGTCATACTGAATAACAGTATTTTTTCACTAACTCCTTATGCATGTTATAGCTGCTAGGGACCAGGTGGGTGAGTATCATTTTTTACATTTTTTTATTATTATATTGTTACATTGTATCCAGCACAATATTAAAAATATTATGATACCAAAATACCCCTTTAATGCAGCAACATTTCAGTTTTTAAAACATTAGAATGTGGGACTTGGAGCCACTAAGATATTCCGATATGCTTCTACCTGCCAGGCTTGTCATGTAGATCTCTCCCTATTTGCAAATTAAGAAAGACCAGAATGTCGACTGGAGCTTCTGCATTAAATCGCTTCAGGATTGGAGAGTTGAGTAAAAAATGTTATGTTATTTAATTACATTTCAGCCAGTTATTAAAATGTTTTCAAAGGTTAGATGACTATAGTTCCTGGCATTCTTTTTTTTTCACTCCTTTTTGAATATTAGGACCGTCTGGTCTGCACCAGTTCTAATTGGGGCTCTGTGATTTGTATATTTTAGTGTTTTCAAGGGCATGTGCCACTTTGTAGGGTTAAGCAGGTGACATTTATTGGACAATTTATGCTATTTCTATGTCATTTTATTTTTTCTGTGGACGAACAGAAGAGAAGGAAGCATTTAACTCCTTGACGAAACAAGATGTATATTTACGTTATGTGCTCTCTCCCTGATGAAGCGTTGTGTACTGGCTGCTATCAGCGATCGCAAAGATCATTTATCCTTTTATACAGTATGACGTGATCAATGCCCCCATCACTGCATCTAGAGGCTAAAATGACAGAGGCCAATGATTTGGGGGCACTCCACCCTCAACTTGATCATGGGAGTCTAATGAGATAATATTGTGGCTGAAGACTCCTGCATTCTTTCATGCTGGCCATAGAAGCAGAGCGCCAATTTAACTGTTAAATGCAATGCAGTTCCATGAAAACAAGGATTATACTAATAAAAACTACAGATCATGTTACAAAAAATACGTTTGAATAATTTCCTTTTTTTCAAGTCCCCCCCCACAAAGAAATTTGTGCTGTATATTTAGTGGTGCAACTGCAGACTAGGTTTCACTAGTTTTTCTTGCCCAAAAATGCTGCAAACCCCCACATTTATTTTGTGGCAAAAAGCAGCTTCCAGATGTTGGCAGAAAGTCAATAAAAAGATAAAAAGCTTATCCCTTTCCTTTGTGTAGATTTCCTATAGTCATCTTTCTCCTGGTTTATTTAATTTTCATTAAGGAGGTGGCAAAAAGGAACCCTAGTTAGCCAATAGGATACTAAAAATATATGTTTTCCTACAGAAAACAATGGAGGAGAGCTCCTTCTTTTGCCAGTTGCCTTACAGCCAGAGACTCATCTTACCTGCAGCTTGTAAGGGCTTATCTCTTGGGACACATACAGATTAATTATTTTTTTCTAAGTTTTGAATATGAATGATATAAATGTATGAAGCGTGTACATGTGAAGTGGCATCAAGTAAATCAAATTTCCCTTTTCTCCATAGTTACAGCAAATATTTGAAAGGGGTTTTCCAGGGTAAAAAAAACTAAATAAAATAAAATACTAAAATAATAAAATCCCCAATATACTTCTCTGTATAAAATTGTTTGTCCCCGTTGTTTCTCTCTCTCTCTCTCTCTTTCTCTCTCTCTCTCTCTCTCTCTCTCTCTCTCTCTCTCTCTCTCTCGATTTTCACTATTCATTTTGGGGGTTTATTTAGAAATATTTATATTAGCATAATAGCAAAAACTTTTCCTGCTTACAGTCACAAAAGCAGATGTGAAGAAGGTTGATTGGCCAATAAAATATCAATGAATCACCTAGTTGACATGGTCATGCTCTTATTACAGTAAGGCAGCTAGATCCTGACCTCTGATGAAGTCAGCGGAGGGTTCACACAGTGAAAACATTCTGTCTTAGTCATCCCATTGAAATATATTCAATCTCTTTAACAGTTATTCTTTCCCAGATCAAGTATTGGGGGGAACCTGCATGGAGATGACCACAATATAGCAAAACAATGGTACACACCCAGCATCTCTCAAACCTCAGAGGCAATAAGAAGTAAAATTATAAGTCATTTGATACTAGGGACTATTCGAACACTTCTTAGTCACCGCACCTGATGGGAAAAACTACATTTCCTGATATTCTCTTATACATAGAGTTATTACAAAGTGAGCTAGCTTAATTCTCTGATGATACAGCTGGAAAAAAGTGTGAATGGTTTAAGAGGATAACTATTGCTACAATATGTTCTAGACTTAAAGGCCATATACTTTCACAATCCATGCATTAGAAATTAAAAAAGCATAATTTATAGAGGTCTTCATGTTTCCATGGTAACAGATAGCAAATAGTTCCTGTGTAGTCTGATCCATCTATCGCCTACTACTTACTTACCTATCAAACATTTGTCAGCAACAATTAGGGGCCTGATGAAAGGAAGGTGAATGGAGGATCAGTCTAAATGGCATGCTTTTTGTCTGTAAACAAAAAACGGAATATGTCCAGTTAATTTAAAAAAAGTATCCCCTATCCCAGTGATCGGACCGTCTGCGAACTACATAACAAGGCAGTCTTTTACCGCTGAGTGATCAGGCCCCCACCTTTTAGATAAAATGATCTTGGCCCGGCCAATTACTGGCCATGATGTTCCACCTCAACCGATGATTGGTGGAGTGGCCTGTCACTGCTGAGATCAGTTCATCTCGGAAGGTGGGGGGCCTGAGTGTTCAGAGATGGGCCCCATTCTGGAGATCATGGGGATCTCAGTGGTCGGACCCCCTGAGATAAGACACTTATCCCCTATCCTGTTGATAGGGGATACATTTTAAAAGCTGAACAACTCTTTTTTGATGATTTTTAAAGTTGCAAACAAAAATGAGAGAACCTCCTGAGATGCAGAGATCCAGGAAAAAGGTAGATAGTTTTGGGAAAAATGCTAAATATCTCTTATCTAGAAAGTGTCTAGAAAGTGGTGATTTAGGGACAGTTTACTTCCCTTTAGAGGATACTTATTTTGCAAATATTTCCATAGGACTCTTTAAATTGACCCGGAATCGCCGCAATTCGGACCTTGGGACAGTCTCAGGACTTCCCCAGGGGTTTGCACGGGGTGCCTGCTGACTGATTTCAGTAAGCATCGTGTTCCGTTCACTGCCTGGTTACTGGCAGTGAACGGAAACGTCCAGGACGTCCAGGTACGCCCTGGGTCCTTAAGTCCCAGGATGCCAGGGCGTACCTGTAGGCCCTGTTTCCAGGACGGGTTAAAGGGGTATTCCAGGTTTATACATCTTATCCCCTATCCAAAGGATAGGGGATAAGATGTATGATCGCAGGGGTCCTTCCACTGGGAACCCCCAGCAATCTAGGTGCAGCTCCCGGCATTTTGTGCCAGGCACTGCCTCCGAGACAGGGACTTGATGTCATGCCCCCTACCATAGACGTGAATGGAGGGGGCGTGGAATTACATCCCTAGGGGGTGTGGCCGTGACATTACGTCCCCATCTCAGAGGAAGCGCCTGGCACAGAATGCCGGGGGCTGCACCGAAATCGGCGGGACCCCTGCGATCATAAATCTTATCCCCTATCCTTTGGATATACCCCTTTAACCCCTTCATGACCCAGCCCATTTTCACCTTCATGACCTGGGCATTTTTTGAAAATCTGACCACTGTCACTTTAAACATTAATAACTCTGGAATGCTTTTACTTATAATTCTGATTCCGAGATTGTTTTTTCGTGACATATTCTACTTTATGTTATTCATCCTTTCTTGGTAAAAAATCTAAAAATTTCATGAAAATTTTGAAAATTTAGCATTTTTCTAACTTTGAAAGTCTCTGCTTGAAAGGAAAATGGATATTCCAAATAAATTACATATTGATTCACATATACAATATGTCTACTTTGTGTTTGCATAAAAAAATTGACAAGTTTTTACTTTTAAAAGACACCAGAGGGCTTCAAAGTTCCGCATCAATTTTCCAATTTTTCTCAAGATTTTCAAAATCATAATTTTTCAGGGCCCAGTTCAGGTTGGAAGTAGATTTTAAGGGTCTTCATATTAGAAATACCCCATAAATGACCCCATTATAAAAACTGCACCCCCCAAAGTATTCAAAATGACATTCAGTAAGTGTTTTAACCCTTTAGGTGTTTCACAGGAATAGCAGCAAAGTGAAGGAGAAAATTCTAAATCTTAATTTTTTACACTCGCATTTTCTTGTAGACCCAATTTTTGAATTTTTACAAGGGGTAAAAGGAGAGAAATCACCCTAAAATTTGTAACCCAATTTCTCTTGAGTAAGGAAATACCTTATATGCGTATGTAAAGTGTTCGGCGGGCGCAGTAGAGGGCTCAGAAGGGAAGGAGCGACAATGGGATTTTGGAGAGTGAGTTTTTCTGAAAGGGTTTTTGGGGGGCATGTCCCATTTAGGGAGCCCCTATGGTGCCAGAACAGTGGACCCCCCCACATGTGACCCCATTTTGGAAACTATACCCCTCATGGAATTTAATAAGGGGTGCAGTGAGCATTTACACCCCACTGGCGTTTGACAGATATTTGAAACAGTGGACTGTGCAAATCAAAAATTGTATTTTTCATTTTCACAGACCACTGTTCCAAAAATCTTTCATACACCAGTGGGGTGTAAATGCTCACTGCACCCCTTATTACATTCCGTGAGGGGTGTAGTTTCCAAAATGGGGTCACAAATGGATATTTATTGTTTTGCGTTTGTCAGAACTGCTGTAACAATCAGCCACCCCTGTGCAAATCACCTCAAATGTCCATGGTGCACTCTCCCTTCTGGGCCTTGTTGTGCGCCCCCAGAGCACTTTGCGCCCACATATGGGGTATCTTCGTAGTCGAGAGAAATTGCATTACAAATTTAGAGGGTCTTTTTTCCCTTTTACCTCTTGTGAAAATGAAAAGTATAGGGCAACACCAGCATGTCAGTGTAAAAAATTTATTTTTTTACACTAACATGCTGGTGTAGACCCCAACTTCACCTTTTCATAAGGGGTTAAAGAAGAAAAAGCCCCCCAAAATTGTAAGGCAATTTCTCCCGAGTACGGCGATACCCCATAGGTGTCCCAAAACTGTTGCCCTGAAATACGACAGGGCTCCAAAGTGAGAGAGCGCCATGCGCATTTGAGGCCTGAATTAGGGATTTGCATAGGGGTGGACATAGGGGTATTCAATGCCAATGATTCCCAAACAGGGTGCCTCCAGCTGTTGCAAAACTCCCAGCATGCCTGGACAGTCAATGGCTGTCCAGCAATACTGGGAGTTATTATTTTGCAACAGCTGGAGGCTCCGTTTTGGAAACAGTAGCGTACCAGACGTTTTTCATTTTTGGGGGGAGGGGGGGCTGTGTAGGGATATGTGTATATGTAGTGTTTTTTACTTTTTATTTTAGGTTAGTGTTAGTGTAGTGTAGTGTTTTTAGGGTACAGTCACATGGGCAGAGGTTCACAGCAAGTTTGCCGCTGGAAGTTTGAGCTGCAGCGCAAAATTTGCGCCATCTCAAACTTGCAGCACTCACTGTAAACCTCCGCCCATGTGAGTGTACCCTGTACATTCACATTGGGGGGAGGGGGCAAACATCCAGCTGTTGCAAACTCCGAGCATGCCCTTTGGCTGTCCGTGCATGCTGGGAGTTGTAGTTTTGCAACAGCTGGAGGAACACTGGTTTGGAAACACTAAGTTAAGTAATAAACTTTCAAGTGTTTTGCAACCAAACTTAGTGTTTCCAAACCAGTGTGCCTCCAGCTGTTGCAAAACTACAACTCCCATCATGCATGGTCTGTCAGTGCATGCTGGGAGTTATAGTTTTGCAACAATTGCAACAGCTGGAGGCACTGAGGTAGGAAACGGACAATGTTTCCCAACTAGTGTGCCTCCAGTTGTTGCAAAACTACAACTCCCAGCATGCCCAGACTGCCCAGGCATGCTGGAAGTTGTAGTTCGGCAATATCTGAAGGATCATATGTTGCCGAACTACAACTTCCAGCATGCTTGGGCAGTATGGGCATGCTGGGAGTTGTAGTTTTGCAACATCTGGAGGTCCACAGTTTGGAGACCACTGTATAATGGTCTCCAATCTGTGCTCTTCCAGATGTTAGAGAACTACAACTCTCAGCATGCCTGGACAGACTGAGCATGCTGAGATTTGTAGTTTTGCAACATCTGAAAGAGCACAGATTGGAGACCATTATACAGTGGTCTCCAAACTGAGGACCTCCAGATGTTGCAAAACTACAACTCCCAGCATGCCCAGAAAGCCAAAGGCGATCTCACTGCTGCCAATGAAGATGCCGCACTGCTGCCGGAAACTCACCTCCGGGATGCAGCGCCGCCGGGACCGCATGGAGGACGTCGCTCGCGGGACACCGCTCGGACGGGTAAGTGACGCCGGGGGACGGGTCAAGGACACTTAGCAGAGTGGTGTGTGTCCCGCACCCCGTGATCGGGACTCACACACCGCGCTGCTAAGTATTTTCATAGCGAAACGCTGCTATCAGCTAGTCAGATTTGACCAGCTGATAGCAGCGATCGCTGGGGGGGGGGGGGGGTGGGGGATGAAACCCCCCGTGGTCGCATGGGAAGATGGCTGGCTATCAGTAGTAGCGGCAAAAATGTTCATGACGTACCTGTATGTCATGGGTCGGGAACACCTTGCCACCCATGACGTACAGGTATGTCATAGGTCGGGAAGGGGTTAAGGCTCCCAAGAAATCTCAGCAGTAACACTGTTTCAATTAGAAGGAGTCCTGCAGGCCCAGCCCTTGAATGGAAATCCTGGGTGAGTTCCCACACTTTTTTCTCAGAACTTGACCTTGTAAAGTGGAATATAATTTTAGTGTAAAGTTTTTATAGACTCAAGCACACTTTACTATAGAATACAATGCTTTTTACAGTATGTAACAGTGGGGTATTGTCTTGACCATACAGTGTTGTGTCATTGACAATATACTGCAGCATCAACATATTAACAAGTCTTCAATTACCTAGAGGGATGGGTGTAAAGTGCAGGCAAGACAGGGTGCAGACACGGACAGATCTTCAGGGTCCGCCACAGGTCAGCAACATGCCGGGTAACAGACCGATACCTACCTTCCAACACGTCACTCAGATATAGCTCCACCCGGTGACGTGTGCAAGCTCAGGTGTACAAAGACATATTAAAAACAACATCTAATTTATGCAAATTGACATAAAACAGGTCAAGCTTACAGGAAAACGCTGTAGTCCACTCTTTCATTCAAACCAAGGTTACCAGAGGCATTTAATTTTATAATCCATTTAGCCTCCGTCTGGAGGAGGAATTTTTTCTTATCTGTATTTTCTCTTACTTTCACCTGCTCCGAACCTTGAAAGAGAAGACTACCGCAGTCACCACCATGGACAGTGTTAATATGATCAATAAAACGTGGAGAGCCTTTTTTAGAACGAACTGAATAGACATGTTCTCTAAACCTTGTATTCATGGTTCTCTTGGTGCTGCCAATGTAAAACCGCCCATAACTACATGTAATGGCATAAACCACCCACTGTGTCCTACAGGTGATAAGGTTACGGACCACAATATTTTCACCTCCTATTGACACATTAATTCCTGGGTTTAAATGCCGACACCATGTGCATGAACCGCACCTGCGGTTGCCTACAATGCCAGCACCAGTCAGCCAATTTAGATTTTTAGACTTTGAAGAAAAGTTACTACTAGTAACAACATCCCTAAGATTTTTTACAATGACGGAACGCAACCATCGGTTTTTCATGTACCAGTTATTGGCCAATTTTTATTAATGGCAACTCTAATAATCTTCTCAAGGGGGCTGAACTTTAAAGAAAAGGAAAACCAAGTAGGACCCTCGCACATATTATAATCCTTCTTTCTCTTTTAAACAGAAGGTTCCTCCTGTCCTGTGTAAAAGCCCTATCCAGGGCTTTGTCCAAGATTTTTCTAGGATAACCACATGCCTCCAAGCGCTCCCTCAGCTCTCCAGCTTGCTGCAAAAAAGATTAGTCCTAGCTATTAATCTGCCGTAGGCGTAAAAATTGGCCATAAAGCAAAGAAGTCTTTACATGCTCTGGATGACAGCTGGAGAACTGGAGGAGAGCATTGGAGGCAGTAGGCTTTCTGTAACCAGGAGTGGTTACTTCACCATTTTCGACTTTAACAAGCACATAGAGAAATTCCATTTTCTATGGACCGGTGAGTGACACCCATCTCTCTTTATACTTGCATATTGGAAATGTTTCTCTGGGGCTTTGGGACTGCGATCTACGGGGCTTTTCCAGCAAGCAGGAGCTGCTAGCGCTGCCAGCAGTGAATTGTATTGTGGGGAGATTGCTTAAGCTGATAAATTGTGGGGGTAGTAGTGCCGACTACTATTTCCTTTCCTGTTGTATATTAACAAGTCTATTCATTTACTGGTTTTCAGTAACCTGTGGATAAACCAATATGGTGGATATAATTAAAGATGTACATACTATTGAGTCAGACCATAATGCTACGGTACTATAGGGCCTTTTGGAGGGAAAAGATTGGGACCATCCTCTTTGCCAGTAGGCTATTGGTTGGCATTATGCCATTTGCTACTGAGAAGTAAGAACCTGTGCAGGATAAACTTCTCCAGAAGATCTACATAGTTATTAAGAAGGTTGTGGGGATCTAGTCCAATGGTCATTGAAAGGATAAAGAGTGGGAAACGAACATCAGGAGCTTCTTTCCTTGGTGCCAAAACCTAGCATTGTACTATGTACAACCCTGCTACTATTATCTCTCAAAAAGATTTATAATGTAATATGTAGTATATTCTACCATAAAGTACAATGTAATTTATCTCTGTTGGTAAAAAAAAAAATATATAATAATTTAGCCTATTGGTTCTTTAGTAACCGGGTATTAACCAATATGGCCACTTGCTATATCTCAAACACCTGTTCCTAACTTCTGGATGTTCAATAACATATTCCCACCTCTTATTCCATTGCATCAATTGACAGATATATATTATCAGAATTTTTTGAAAATTGGAAAACACTGACAAGCGATGCGGGAAGTAAAAATAGCAGACTTTTCTCATTTTAGACAAAAAACTAAATTCACTTGAAATCACAGCAAACACTTAAAGTCAAAGACAAATAAGCAGACTAATTGCATATTGAACGAAAAGGTTCTGTATCCAAATGTCATGTTTGTACATGAACACTTACGTATGCAGCGGCTGCAGTGACCCACACATTACCTTGGACCCTTGTTGACGTGATCTCTCACTTGCAGCTGACTTCATCCATCATCCATTCCATTGGCAGAATAAGTTACTATTTTTATTTCCCATTTTCTTTGCAGAATTCTAAGGCCGGAGAACTGAATACCATTTGTTGCGTGCTTGGCTCTTACTTTGTGTCCATATTTTTTGTTATTGTTTTTATTCAGGGGCACAATTTATTGTTTTTAATCAAATCGAATGATCTCATGGTTGAGAAATATTTATGCAAAATATTGGCATGTGAAAGAGCAGCAAATTATTATAGGAAAGTTAAAGTAATAAAATTGACCATAAAAACTGCAATAACGAACATAGTAAGTGGAGAAGGATTTGTGCAGTCTGTACAATGGTACATAGAGTCCCTATTGTCTTATACTAAGAAGCCATAGGAACTTAATGTACCACCATATGGTGTCTCCATATAGCATCAAAGTATTTCCTTTAAGTAGTGATTCTAGGGGAAAAAACATCCATAATATGGTTATTGATAAGACATTGCTGAATCTTTTCTTCCAGAAATCTAACGTAAACAAACTAGATGTGCCTTTGTATGAAAATTGAGAACTCAGAAGTACTATGTGGCACTATAGGCATTTGTGGGAGCCATAATAATAGCTAGGGACATCTGTGACATACAAAAATGACCTTTGATATATGTTAGTTAATATTTTATATAGAAAACAAGATACAGATGCTGGCACTGGTGGACATGCTATCTGTGGTGGTTCTGGGTGCATTCGGCTAGTGCAGCGATGCGGCAGCAACTCCTGTAATTATGAACTTCACCAGGTGCACAACCCGTATAGAGATACGGCAATCTCAACAATACAAAAGAAATAAATCACGGGGGCACTCACGGTACTTCGTTCAATGCAGGTTTCTTTATTCAGGTAGCAGATGGACACATATTCCGGCGGGGCACCAGGAGCGAGCATGTGGGACGATAGCTATTTCGTGCCGATCCCGGTACTTCCTCAGGTCACGCCACGTGACCCGTGGAAGTGCCGGGATCGGCACAAAATAGCTATCGTCCCACACGCTCGCTCCTGGCGCCCCACCGGAATATGTGTCCATCTGCTACCTTAATAAAGAAACCTGCATTGAACCAAGTACCGTGAGTGCCTCCATGATTTCTTTCTTTTGTATTGTTTAGTTAATATTTTAGTTGTGGTAAATATGCTGTATTACATTTGAGATTGCAATCTTTATTCTTTCATTCATTTTCAGACAGCCTGATATACAGTTTGCAGCCAGCTACCGGGTTCAGATTCTTTCATCTAGTGTAATGCATGCTGGATGCTAGAGTCTACAGTTTGCTGTGTGATTCCCATGTGATTCTCCCCTGCAAACTGTCTTCTGTGTACTTTCCTCCCTATCTACAGCCTGTGTGAGCTGCCTTCCATGAATGCTCTCCCCACTCTCCACACTCTAAGCTGCTTTATATAACTCCATTGCTGCTGTTATCTCTAACACTAAACTGAAGAGAGGGGGAGAGCAAAAAGCTGACAGAAATCATTACAACTGAGGGATTTCTTTTTTCACACTAAGGGTACGTTTACACTGGGTAATTCCCACGGTGAACTTTAACATCAGGGTGAATGGGTCTTCCGTGGGACCCATTCACAATGAGAAATTTCAGCGGCAGGCAATTCCGCCGCTGAAATTTGTTCCGAGCAAAGAAGAAACATGTTCATTCTTTGCACAGAAGTCCGCAAGCTCTGCATTGCTCTCAATGGTGACGGTGCAGGGCTGCGCGGTCCTACCACCGAAGAATTTTGGCAGCGACTGCCAGAGTGAATCTCTGCTTGCTGAATTCCGTGAGCAGAGATTCAGCTTCAATTGCTCAGTGTGAACGCACCCAAAGGGTGCAGATACCTAGATACAGGACTTAGACTCAGCAGAATCAAAGTGGTAGGAATTTTTTTATATTTAAAGACTATATGCAAAGTTACTTAATTTTGCATTCACAATATAAAAAACACCAAAAAAATTACAGGAGCACTCCTAAAGAAGACTGTCAGGAAATTTAACATGGATTACTTAGTGTCGATAGCCTCTTATCAGATGATGTTATGCTCAGAGCACAACATCTATGAACGTATGAAAGTAAAGATGGTCAGAAGCCTTGTGGTCCCACCGGCTAACCAGAGTATGGGCAGTAACTATGCAGACAAGGAGTGAGCAGACAGCACAGAGTAGTAAAACCGGTGTCACGATGCCGGCTGGCAGGTAGTGGATCCTCTGTGCCAGAGAGGGATTGGCGTGGACCGTGCTAGTGGACCGGTTCTAAGTCACTACTGGTTTTCACCAGAGCCCGCCGCAAAGCGGGATGGTCTTGCTGCGGCGGTAGTGACCAGGTCGTATCCACTAGCAACGGCTCACCTCTCCGGCTGCTGAAGATAGGCGCGGTACAAGGGAGTAGACAGAAGCAAGGTCGGACGTAGCAGAAGGTCGGGGCAGGCAGCAAGGATCGTAGTCAGGGGCAACGGCAGGAGGTCTGGAACACAGGCTAGGAACACACAAGGAAACGCTTTCACTGGCACAATGGCAACAAGATCCGGCAAGGAAGTGCAGGGGAAGTGAGGTGATATAGGGAAGTGCACAGGTGAAGACACTAATTGGAATCACTGCGCCAATCAGCGGCGCAGTGGCCCTTTAAATCGCAAAGACCCGGCGCGCGCGCGCCCTAGGGAGCGGGGCCGCGCGCGCCGGGACAGGACCGAGGGAGAGCGAGTCAGGTACGGGAGCCGGGGTGCGCATCGCGAGCGGGCGCTACCCGCATCGCGAATCGCATCCCGGCTGGAAGCGGAATCGCAGCGCCCCGGGTCAGTGGATCTGACCGGAGCGCTGCAGCGGGGAGAGTGTAGCGAGCGCTCCGGGGAGGAGCGGGGACCCGGAGCGCTCGGCGTAACAGTACCCCCCCCCTTGGGTCTCCCCCTCTTCTTAGAGCCTGAGAACCTGAGGAGCAGACTTTTGTCTAGGATGTTGTCCTCAGGTTCCCAGGATCTCTCTTCAGGACCACAACCCTCCCAGTCCACTAAAAAAAAAGTTTTCCCTCTGACCTTTTTAGAGGCTAAGATCTCTTTGACAGAGAAGATGTCCGAGGAGCCGGAAACAGGAGTGGGAGGAACAGATTTGGGAGAAAAACGGTTGAGGATGAGTGGTTTAAGAAGAGAGACGTGAAAGGCATTAGGGATACGAAGAGAAGGAGGAAGAAGAAGTTTGTAAGAGACAGGATTAATTTGACACAAAACTTTGACAGGACCAAGATAGCGTGGTCCCAACTTGTAGCTAGGGACACGGAAGCGGACATATTTAGCGGAGAGCCATACCTTGTCTCCAGGGGAAAAAACGGGAGGAGCTCTTCTTTTCTTATCTGCGAACTTCTTCATGCGTGATGAAGCCTGTAAGAGAGAATTTTGGGTCTCTCTCCATATGATGGAAAGGTCACGAGAAATTTCATCCACAGCGGGTAGACCAGAGGGCAAGGGGGTAGGGAGGGGGGGAAGAGGGTGACGGCCGTACACCACGAAAAATGGGGATTTGGAGGAAGATTCAGAGACTCTGAAGTTATACGAGAATTCGGCCCATGGAAGGAGATCTGCCCAGTCATCCTGGCGGGAGGAAACAAAATGTCGCAAATAATCACCCAAGACCTGGTTAATTCTTTCTACTTGTCCATTGGACTGGGGATGATATGCAGAAGAAAAATTTAATTTAATCTTGAGTTGTTTACAGAGAGCCCTCCAGAATTTAGACACGAATTGGACACCTCTATCCGAGACGATCTGCGTAGGCAACCCGTGAAGACGAAAAATGTGTACAAAAAATTGTTTAGCCAACTGAGGCGCTGAAGGAAGACCAGGAAGAGGGATGAAATGTGCCATTTTGGAGAATCGATCAACGACCACCCAAATAACAGTGTTGCCACGGGAAGGGGGTAAATCAGTAATAAAATCCATACCAATCAGAGACCAAGGCTGTTCGGGGACAGGCAGGGGATGAAGAAAACCAGCGGGCTTCTGGCGAGGAGTCTTATCCCGGGCACAGATAGTGCAGGCTCGCACAAAGTCCACAACATCCGTCTCCAGAGTCGGCCACCAATAGAAGCGGGAGATGAGTTGCAGAGATTTCTTGATGCCCACATGACCTGCGAGATGGGAGGAGTGACCCCATTTGAGGATTCCGAGGCGTTGGCGTGGAGAAACAAAGGTCTTTCCTGGAGGAGTTTGCCTGATGAAGGCAGGAGAAGTGGAGATCAGGCAGTCAGGTGGAATGATGTGTTGCGGAGAGAGTTCAACTTCTGAGGCATCCGAGGAACGAGAGAGAGCATCGGCCCTAATGTTCTTATCGGCAGGACGAAAGTGAATCTCAAAATTAAACCGGGCAAAGAACAGAGACCACCGGGCCTGGCGAGGATTCAGCCGTTGGGCAGACTGGAGGTAGGAGAGGTTCTTGTGGTCGGTGTAAATAATAACTGGAAATCTTGATCCCTCCAGCAGATGCCTCCATTCCTCAAGTGCTAATTTAATGGCTAGAAGCTCTCGATCCCCGATGGAGTAGTTCCTCTCCGCCGGAGAGAAGGTCCTAGAAAAAAAACCACAAGTGACGGCATGCCCGGAAGAATTTTTCTGTAGAAGAACAGCTCCAGCTCCCACTGAGGAGGCATCAACCTCCAGTAGGAAGGGTTTGGAAGGGTCAGGTCTGGAGAGCACGGGAGCCGAAGAAAAGGCAGACTTGAGTCGTTTAAAGGTGTCTTCCGCTTGAGGAGGCCAGGACTTGGGATCGGCATTTTTTTTGGTTAAAGCCACGATAGGAGCCACAAGGGTAGAAAAATGTGGAATAAATTGCCTGTAATAATTGGCGAACCCCAAAAAGCGTTGGATAGCACGGAGTCCGGAGGGGCGTGGCCAATCTAAGACGGCAGAGAGTTTGTCTGGATCCATTTGTAGTCCCTGGCCAGAGACCAAATATCCTAGAAAAGGAAGAGATTGGCATTCAAACAGACATTTCTCAATTTTAGCATAGAGTTGATTGTCACGAAGTCTCTGAAGAACCATACGGACATGCTGGCGGTGTTCTTCTAGATTGGCCGAAAAAATTAGGATATCATCCAGATATACAACAACACAGGAGTATAACAGATCACGAAAAATTTCATTAACAAAGTCTTGGAAGACAGCAGGGGCGTTGCACAGGCCAAAGGGCATGACCAGATACTCAAAGTGTCCATCTCTGGTGTTAAATGCTGTTTTCCACTCATCCCCCTCTCTGATGCGGATGAGGTTATAGGCGCCTCTTAAGTCCAATTTAGTAAAGATGTGGGCACCTTGGAGGCGATCAAAGAGTTCAGAGATGAGGGGTAGGGGGTAGCGGTTCTTAACCGTGATTTTATTAAGACCGCGGTAGTCAATGCAAGGACGTAGGGAGCCATCTTTTTTGGACACAAAGAAAAATCCGGCTCCGGCAGGAGAGGAGGATTTACGGATAAAGCCCTTTTTTAAATTTTCCTGGACGTATTCAGACATGGCAAGAGTCTCTGGGGCAGAGAGAGGATAAATTCTGCCCCGGGGTGGAGTAGTGCCCGGGAGGAGGTCGATAGGACAATCATAAGGCCTGTGAGGAGGTAGAGTCTCCGCTTGTTTTTTGCAGAAAACATCCGCGAAGTCCATATAGGCCTTAGGGAGACCGGTTACTGGAGGAACCACAGAGTCACGGCAAGGGTTACTGGGAACCGGTTTTAGACAGTCCTTGGAACAAGAGGGCCCCCAACTCTTGATCTCCCCAGTGGACCAATCCAGGGTTGGGGAATGAAGTTGAAGCCAGGGAAGTCCAAGGAGAATTTCCGAGGTGCAATTGGGGAGGACCAAAAGTTCAATCCTCTCGTGATGAGATCCGATGCTCATTAGAAGGGGCTCCGTGCGGAAACGTATGGTACAGTCCAATCTTTCATTGTTTACACAATTGATGTAAAGGGGTCTGGCGAGACTGGTCACTGGGATGTTGAACCTGTTGACGAGAGAGGCCAAAATAAAATTTCCTGCAGATCCAGAGTCCAAGAAGGCCACAGTAGAGAAGGAGAAGGCAGAGGCAGACATCCGCACAGGCACAGTAAGACGTGGAGAAGCAGAGTAGACATCAAGGATTGTCTCACCTTTGTGCGGAGTCAGCGTACGTCTTTCCAGGCGGGGAGGACGGATAGGACAATCCCTCAGGAAGTGTTCGGTACTAGCACAGTACAGGCAGAGGTTCTCCATGCGGCGTCGTGTCCTCTCTTGAGGTGTCAGGCGAGACCGGTCGACCTGCATAGCCTCCACGGCGGGAGGCACAGGAACAGATTGCAGGGGACCAGAGGAGAGAGGAGCCGAGGAGAAGAAACGCCTCGTGCGAACAGAGTCCATATCTTGGCGGAGCTCCTGACGCCTTTCGGAAAAACGCATGTCAATGCGAGTGGCTAGGTGAATAAGTTCATGAAGATTAGCAGGCATTTCTCGTGCGGCCAGAACATCTTTAATGTTGCTGGATAGGCCTTTTTTAAAGGTCGCGCAGAGGGCCTCATTGTTCCAGGATAATTCTGAAGCAAGAGTACGGAATTGTACGGCATACTCGCCAACGGAAGAATTACCCTGGACCAGGTTCAACAGGGCAGTCTCAGCAGAAGAGGCTCGGGCAGGTTCCTCAAAGACACTTCGGATTTCCGAGAAGAAGGAGTGTACGGAGGCAGTGACGGGGTCATTGCGGTCCCAGAGCGGTGTGGCCCAAGACAGGGCTTTTCCAGACAGAAGGCTGACTACGAAAGCCACCTTAGACCTTTCAGTGGGAAACAGGTCCGACATCATCTCCAGATGCAGGGAACATTGGGAAAGAAAGCCACGGCAAAACTTAGAGTCCCCATCAAATTTATCCGGCAAGGATAGGCGTAGACCAGGAGCAGCCACTCGCTGCGGAGGAGGTGCAGGAGCTGGCGGAGGAGATGACTGCTGAAGCTGTGGTAGTAACTGTTGTAGCATAACGGTCAGTTGAGACAGCTGTTGGCCTTGTTGCGCTATCTGTTGTGACTGCTGGGCGACCACCGTGGTGAGGTCAGCGACAACTGGCAGAGGAACCTCAGCGGGATCCATGGCCGGATCTACTGTCACGATGCCGGCTGGCAGGTAGTGGATCCTCTGTGCCAGAGAGGGATTGGCGTGGACCGTGCTAGTGGACCGGTTCTAAGTCACTACTGGTTTTCACCAGAGCCCGCCGCAAAGCGGGATGGTCTTGCTGCGGCGGTAGTGACCAGGTCGTATCCACTAGCAACGGCTCACCTCTCCGGCTGCTGAAGATAGGCGCGGTACAAGGGAGTAGACAGAAGCAAGGTCGGACGTAGCAGAAGGTCGGGGCAGGCAGCAAGGATCGTAGTCAGGGGCAACGGCAGGAGGTCTGGAACACAGGCTAGGAACACACAAGGAAACGCTTTCACTGGCACAATGGCAACAAGATCCGGCAAGGAAGTGCAGGGGAAGTGAGGTGATATAGGGAAGTGCACAGGTGAAGACACTAATTGGAATCACTGCGCCAATCAGCGGCGCAGTGGCCCTTTAAATCGCAAAGACCCGGCGCGCGCGCGCCCTAGGGAGCGGGGCCGCGCGCGCCGGGACAGGACCGAGGGAGAGCGAGTCAGGTACGGGAGCCGGGGTGCGCATCGCGAGCGGGCGCTACCCGCATCGCGAATCGCATCCCGGCTGGAAGCGGAATCGCAGCGCCCCGGGTCAGTGGATCTGACCGGAGCGCTGCAGCGGGGAGAGTGTAGCGAGCGCTCCGGGGAGGAGCGGGGACCCGGAGCGCTCGGCGTAACAACCGGGACTTCTCCTAAGGCGCTTTTTCAAACTATGTACACAAATAGGTAAAATAACTGGTTTATTTGGTAAAAGTTGCTATGCCCAAATAGCGTTTCTAGCCCAGACAGGGCTCTTCCTCAGGCTCTACAAACTATAAAGTAGCAAAGCATTAAAAACATGAAAATAGCATGGTTCCGGGTGACCTTAGTCACATCGCACAGACACACGGTCAATAATAAAAGTCTGCATAAAAAAGGTTACATACTATGCAGCTAATAAAACATAGTGACATACTATGCAGCTAATAATATAATATAATAATATATTATTAGCTGCATAGTATGTCACTATGTATGTTACCACTCTTTATGCAGACTTTTGTTCTTGATTGTATGTCTGTGAGACGTCACTAAGATCACCCGGAACCATTTTAATTTCATGTTTTTAATGCTTTGCTACTTTGTAGTGCGTGAGGAAGAGCCCTGTCCAGGCTAGAAATGCTAAATTTGCATTCAGTATACACTATGTTCCAATTTATTATGCAAATGATATTTAAGTGTCACAAAAATTTTATATTTAGTTTTTCAGTTTTACTCATGGATGACTCTTTTGATCCCTGAAAACAATCTCGGACACCGGTGATAATTATATTGCCAGGTGAGCCCAATTTAAGGAAAAACTTCTAAAGGTGGGTGTTCCACATTATTAAGCAGAGCACCATTTTCAAGCAATATGGGGAAGAAAAAGGATCTCTCTGCTGCCAAAAAGAGTGAAATAGTTCAACGCCTTGGACAAGGTATGAAAACATTACATATATCATGAAAACTTAAGCGTGATCATCGCACTATTAAGAGATTTGTGGCTGATTCAGAGCACATTCAGATCAAGAGAGCAGCTGCTAAAATACCATTACATACCAGCAAACAGATATTTGAAGCTGCTGGTGCCTCTGGAGTCCCACGGACATCAAGGTGTAGAGTCCTCTAGAGTCTTGCAACTGTGCACAAACCTTCTATTTGGCCACCACTAACTAATGCTCACAAGCAGAAATGGCTGCATTGGGCAGAAAAATACATAAAGACTCATTTTAAAGCAGTTCTGTTCACTGATGATAGCCGTGCAACCCTGGATGGTCCAGATGGTTGGATGGTTGGTGGACGGCCACCCTGTTCCAACAAGGCTGTGACATCAGCAAGGCAGTGGTGGAGTCATGTTTCGGGCCAGAATCATGGGAACAGAGCTGGTCGGCCCCTTTTGGGCCTCCGAAGGTGTAAAGATGACCTCTGAAAAGTATGTGGAGTTTCTGACTGACCAGTTTCTTCCCTGGTACAGAAGGAAGAACTATGCTTTCCGTAATAATATCAACTTTCTCATTCTGCAAAGAATACCTCTGCATCAATGGCTGCTATGGGGTTAAAAGGAGAGAAAGTCATGGTGTGGCCTCCCTCCTTCCCTGACCTCAATCCTATTGGGAACCTTTGGAGCATCCTCAAGCAAAAGATCTATGAGGGTGGGAAGCAGTTTACATCCAAACAGCAGCTCTGGGAGGCTATTCTGACATCTTGCAAATAAATTCAAGCAGAAACTGTCCCAAAACTCACAAGTTCAATGGATGCAAGACTTGTGAAGCTGCTATAAAATAAAGGGTTTCTATCTTAAAATGTATCGTGACCTGTTAAAATGTAAAAAGTTTGATTGAAATAGCTTTTGATTTCAGGAAATATGCTGCAAACACAACAAATGACAATTTTCAGTTCTTTACAAGTGTTTTGAAACTTACTGGGGTTTAGTTTTCTTTGTGGGTTTTGATTTCCGACAGGAATTTTCCCAAGGTATTTACTAAGGTTTTCCTACATTTTGCACTTTTCCCTACGTTTTGATTTTTTTACAACTGTTCTGATCTGTCGAGTTTTCCTCAGCTAAATCCACCACATTGTTTGTGGAAACCTTAGTAAATATGTTGGGATTTTTTTTTCTTTTCTTTTTTTTTATCGCAAAGTGTGTCGCATGGAACGTGTGACACAATTTGGGTGCAAAACTTGACAAAAAAAAAGTCCGGATCACATTACTAAATAAACCCCACTGTGCGTAATAATCACATGAGAATTATGCTGACTGTTATTTACATATTTTTACATCAATTTAGGTATTAAATATAATTAGCATAATCATTTGGAACAGGGTGTACACATAAAGAATGGGAAAAAATAATACAAAAGTGTTCATAGGTTTTAGGCAATGTGTGCACTCATGGCCACTTTTCCATAAACTTTAATATAGCACATTATTAGATTAAAAAAATACTGCTGCATTTTATATCTGCATAACATTTTGTGTGTATTGCATAGCCTTACAATAGTGTAAGAAACGCCAGAAATTGATAATTTTTTGAGACCTGAGGAAGGCACATGTGAGCGCTGAAACGTATTGTCCATTGTTGAACCTGTTTGAATACAAAGTCCAGTGCATTTGAGGCGTTTCATTCATCTATATATGTTCCAGAACAGTAGCACTTGACCAAGACCTATTTTTCTTTTTTCCTATGCCATTGTATCAGATAAGTAATCTATTGGTTATATGACATGCTTCCAAGCTAAGCGACACCCTACCCCCCCCCCCCCCCCCAAAAAAAAAAAAAAAAATCAAGTCACACAGTAATATACAGTTAAATTAAGTGACTCATAATTAACGCCTTCCCTGGTCACAGTCATACTCGTTCCTTTTCTTCTCCATCAGGCTTAGGTTGCCATGACAACTTATTCCAGCAAAATTTTTCTTTTCAGCATCTGCAGGTATCTTAGACTCCACATTTTCCCAGTGTCCTCCGCACCTCTAAGCAATTGCCCCATCTAAAGGCCCCCAAAATGTAATATTGCCCCTCTTTTTGTCTGCATTATAAAAGTGAGTAGGTTAATAAGTCCCCTATTAAGTATGTAAACCCCCCCCCCCCCCACCATAGGCAGGCAGTCACCCTGTTAGGTAGGTATGTCCCCCAGTAGTTACATAGTTCTCTCATTAGATAGGCCCCTCCCCACAGGCAGGTATTGCCTCAGGTGTGGACAGGGTTCTCTGAAGCTTAGGTACGTCATTAATCATGGGATTGGAAGGTGTTTGGAGGATTTCACCCAAAAGCTTGTCTCCAGTCCACACTGTGAAAGCATTGTGCTCAAGTTTCCAGCTCAAAGAGGAGACGAAAGCTGAACAAGGACCCCTCTGCTTACATTAATCTCTTTTATAGACTTATGGTCAAAGTTAGTTCTAAGGCTTAACATATCACAGTTTTCCTGCGTACGCGTATACATAGGGCATTGTGCCCCAAAACCAGTGAGAAAAGGTATTTGCACCACATTGTAGGGTTGAGAAGAGTCTACTCTGCTTCTGAATCCTTTCCGCAACTGCATTTCACTAATATATCACTTACACATGTGAAAAGCACACTAGAGACTTTCCAGTCAGTATATCTGATAAAAAAGCAACTCTTAAAGGGACATTGAGCAACTTCTTACTTATCTGCTTAAAAAGTGTAACAATACCTTCTGTGCCCTAAAAACGTGTAATATCACTGGATTTGCAGAGAAAAATTATAAAAATTCCGAAGTATAAAAATTTTTCTACATTATTTAAGTGTCCGAATTTTTCATTCCTACACTTCACATTACTGAGAACAACCCCTTGACAAAAGCATTGTTCAGGTCACAGAGGACCACCAGGTCAGCTATACCACCCTGCCATGGGACATCATCTCCATCTGCTTCCCCAAGGAACTACTACACCCAGCTAGCCTGCACTTCCACACCTATCATCTCCTTGAGTACCACAAAGTGACAACTCAGTATTATCATTTCCCTTGCCTGAATGATAGCTCCATAGTAAATTCCCTGGCTCCTGTTGACAATTTATTCACACATTTCCAAGAAGAAGAACAGAGGAACGTCATAGTGCAAAGCTCAAAAATGTTCCAGAATTTTTTATTCATTCAATAGAATAGAAGAATACAAGAATACAAGTAGTTTGTAAAACATCTAGGGAAAGCTCAAAGCTGGTCCTATTAGCAACTCCACAGTAATAAACCCACAACATCATAAACTGGTTACAAATGATTCTGTAATAGTTGGTATTGGTTGGCCACTTCAAGGCTATTTCCATGCCCATAATGTTAAAAATATTATGTATAATTACAAATAGCATTCATAGTAATGACCAGAAATAATCAGGACGATGCCCCTGGTGCCAGCTCATATATTAGCATACGTCACAGCATGAGGGGGGAATGGATTTGGCTGGGTTTACAGCAATAGGTTGGTGTGCCAAACCAGAAATTTTATTTGCACCATTCTATATAAAATACATGTTTAGCAATACATCTAGACATCACTCATTTGTATCAGCTGCTTGTTTGGTAAATCAGAATGATTTTTTTGGTTTCCATCAGATCATAGTTTAATTTAATCATTAAAAAAAAAAAAAAAAAATGAACATTGTGGTTTTTTTTCTTTTTTTTAAAAACCATGTTAAAAGTTGTTGTTAGTAAAGGGATTTTTTTTTTCCCTTTCCAAAACATTTGAATCTTGTTAAGAGAACGCGTTCTTGCCAGGTGAATCCGAGCCATGTCAAGGGCGCCAGTTTTTAACCTCGAGATTTTGCGACTTGTCACTAAACTTAGAAAAATATTCCTGAGGTTAAAATGCTACAATGTAAACATGAAATGGCCTTTCCCTCATTATGATCTTCAGCGCACTTCGGAGTGGCTGCCAGTCTCTTAAAGAAGCCTTTAGGTAAGTTCAGACAGGAAACTAGCAGTTCATAACGTCTGGAAGACATTCAACTGCTTTCACGAGTTTAATGTGGGATTTTACTTGCACTACTGTGACAGAGAGAATATTAATTTCACTCTGGATGTTTCTGGAGCATTGAAGCCATATTAGGTCATATCTGAAAACATTCTATACATACAGTTAATATTAAATTATGAATCGACTGTATGTATATATAGGAATAAGTGTTAGTTCTGGCCTTAATATAAAGAACATGATACTGTAACGTCAAATAGTCTTCCTATTCTTCTCTACTGTACTTGTCTGTAATGTCTTTGACTAATAAAGTTTTCTAGTTCAGAAAACCCATTTTCCAGTATCTTATTTTTGTTCTGGAGTCTTGTCTATCAGCTAAAGTATTAGATAACTTCTTATATCTGAGAATCCAACATTACAATCATTTCAATGGGAACTGTGTAATACATACTTTTTCCTATGGTGGCGTTGCAGAGCTCAACACCTGCTCTATGCGCAAACAATAATTTTTTTTTTCTATGTTTGTTATTATAGCAAGTGTATTTATACCATGCGTGTTCTTTCCATTGAGAAAGCTGTATTTTCCCATTTCAGTGTTCCACCTGTCATCAAACCATATTTTCTAACCTAACTCAGATTATATTCCCTAACTACTCCTAACACCCCTCATGCCCTTAAAAAAAATTCTGAGCTTTAAAAAGCTCTGTATCATACCTTTCCCCATACTCACATAGTGTAAGCTCCCCAGCAGGCATGATGTCACTGAAGCCTGTGAGCGCTGTGCCTCACCTTGCTCCCCATGCACTTCCTGAGTTTGGTCTCTAGGCCGGAAGGAGACCAAACTAACTGTTTGACTTGTGGCAGGGAACAGAACAAAAAAAACTTAGTGGGCATTTTTTCAATCACATTAAAAACTTATAAAGGTTGAGAATAGTGTTGCTCGCGAATATTCGCAATTCGAATATTATTCGCGAATATCGCATATTCGCGAATTTCGCGAATATAGCGCTATATATTCGTAATTACGAATATTCTTTTTTTTTTTTTTTTTCACAGTACACATCACAGTGATCCCCCCTCTCTGCTTCCAGCTTGTGTGGTGTAAAGAAGGCTGTAATACTACTGTGTGAGACTGGCGTGCAAAAATTTGCATATGCGGAAATTAGCATATGCGAATTTTCGCGTATGCTGATTTTGTATATGCTAATTTTCACATACGTTAATTTTCGCATACGCGTATTTTCGCATATGCGAAAACAAAACGGGGATATAACGAATATGCGAATATTCGCGAATATATGACGAATATTCGTCCATATATTCGCGAATATTCGCGAATTCGAATATGGCCTATGCCGCTCAACACTAGTTGAGAATTTTAACAGCAAGTAAATAGCAAAGTGTCTTATAATTACATAAGAAACAATATATTGAACGTTTAGTTTGGTGACAGGTACTCTTTAAGAAAGGTACCTCTGCTGCACAGGTGTGAAAACAAGTAAAGAAATAGAAAAACACCAAAGTAATACATTTTGTGTTAGTTGCAATGTACTAATAGCCATGGGTAAGGGTGCAGGCAAGCACCAGAAATGTGTCATTCTGCTTTTAATATTACCAACAAAGGTTGATACTTACCGTATTGGTGCTGGATCATCTAGATCTCCTTGCTGGATATTTACCCCTAGTCTTCCTATTCAACAAAGTACAACCACGACCAGGTCATGAGGAGTCTGGGAAAAACTGGACACTTGAGGAAGACAGTTCTCTCCCGACAAATTGGGAGATACCAGATACATATAACCAGTAAAGATGACTGTTAAGGAGTTTAAGAGCAAGCAATGCATTTAGGTCCTTAACACAATTTGTGAGGATTGGATAATTTTCCATAATCACCAAGTGATTCTTAGATTTCTGACAAACTGGTCCTATTTGCTCTTCATTGTAATTGTTGGATTTCTTGACCTCTATGAAGGGGACAACAGACATCACCAGGAGGAGTGATTGAAGCAATCGTAACCTATTTTCTTGGGTAACTCACTAAGGTTAGTGTCCCTGTGCACAGTTCTGATATGCACAGCCAGTCTCTACATTGTCACACCAAGGAACACCAACTCTTGTGTTTATTGTTTCCAATTTCCCTTTGTGTTTTCTCTCCCGTTTCACAAGATTTTTCTAAGAAGAGGGAAATTAAATTTATATTACACAGGTGTAACCATGATAATCCTGCACGATGGGCCAAAAGTGAGTAGTCCACAAAACCTTAGATTTCCCAATATTCTAAAATTCCCCAAAATTTTTTTTTAAGTTTATCACTCAGCCCCCCTCCACATGCTCCACCACACTGCTGCAACCTTGCCAAGAGGCAGCGGGCACAAAGTTAGTTTCTTACATAAATTAGAGGGATATGTTAGAGGTATCATGTAACTGAAATTGACCTCCACAATTCATGCTGATCAGATTTACAACACTAGACTGGGTGCTAGAGCTACAATAACCACCACTACAAAGGATCGCTGTGAGTGGCTCATCCTTATGTCCTGTATAGAACTGCCACTTCAGGGTGATCATCCCCCTATTTGCCAGGAATCTTGTTTAAGGGAAATTTTTTGAGGCACAACTATTATTATCCACCTCCAGCATGACGTTCTTGTCAAAAGTTCCTTGTTTAAGTCTTTCCCTGAAAAAATCTATGAAGATCACTGGGTCAGCATTTAAGAAGTACTCCAGTCCCAGAAAAAAAAAAAGTAAAAGTGAGTCAGGATGATAGAAATAAAAAAAAAATTAACTGTACTCACAGGCCCTGATCCCCAACACCTGCTGTTTTCATGGCTCCCTGCTCCTGGCACTCACAATGCTTCTTGATTCCTGCAACACATCATCCCTACAGCAACTGCCCATTCAGCCGATCACTGGCTGCAGCAGTGACCCACTTTGAGAATATGGAAGAAAGTCCAGCACATATTTAATGATCCATTAAAACATGCAGTTCAAACATATGAAAAACACATTAAGTTTCTACTTGTTCTTTTTTGTTGGCATTTTGCCCAGAAAAATGCCAAAACGGCCCTTGGCTTTTTTTCATAGAAAAAACACTTCAATTTTTCTGTTTTTCAGTTTGGCATTTTTTTATTCTTTTTTGGCATTTTTTTCACTCTTTTTTGGCGTTTTTCAGCTCACAGCATGTTGAGCCTATGGCGCTTTTTTCCCTGAAATTGTTGCGTTTTTCTCCCATAGAAGTCGTGTGGGTTTTAACTTTGATGTTTTTGCAGGCAGGGTTTATCCTTTTTTGGACTTTAGCGATCCAAAAAAGTGATGGAGATATCTTTTTTAATAAAATTTCGAAGGATACCATAATACCATAAAAAAAATTATAAATAAGATACAGTAGTGATGGAAAACATTGTATTTAAGGAAATGTATCTGTTTTATAATGAATTTTTTATACATTTTTAAACAGGGATTAATTTATGTGTGCTGGCAGGGTACTAAAAATGTAGGCAACAATAATAAAAATGTAATGCGTGTGTGTTTTTCAATTTTTTTCTTTATTTTTTATATTATTTTTAGGTAGTACTACTACTCCCAGCATGGAACACACTGTTCCATGATAAGAGTAGTAGTACATGTACTAATTGACAGATCGCACCAGGTCCACTGCGATCCTTCTGTATAATTTATAGATGCGGCCAGCATGAAATACACACACACACACACACACTTTTGTTATAAAAAAAAAATTAAATTATGTTAAATACATTTTTCCCATCCCTACTGCATCCTTTTTTTTTTCTTTTGGTACCCAACAAATTTAGAAAAAAGTGCCGAAGGGGCCAAAAATGTAATTTCCACTCAAATGCATAAACATCAGAAAAAATGCCAGAAAAAACATCAGACACAGGAAATTGCACTGGTGTTTTTTTATCACACAAAAAAACCGCAGGAAAATGAACCAAGTGGAAACTTAGCCTAAATGTCTACATGTTTTGGATGACACGGCATAAGGATGCATCACAGAAACCAGGAAGCAGTGGGTACTGTGTAAGGGTGTGTGTAGATGTAGCGTTTTAATCTTTATTTTGTGTTAGTGTAGTGTTTGGTGCTTTTACTGTACCTACACACAGTCAGGTTTACGAGTTTCCCACTACAAGTCTGAGCCACAGTGGATTTTTTGCAACTCAAACTCGTAGCAGGAAACTTATTGTAAACCCACCCGAGTACCTCCAGCTACTGCATAACTACAACTCTCAGCATGCACGGACAGTCAAAAGGCATGCTAAGTGTTGTAGTTAAGCAACAGCTCAATACACATAACTACAACTCTCTGCCTGTCCTTTGGCTGTCCGTGCATGCTGGGAGTTGTAGTTATGCAAAAAGTGTGCCTCCAGCTGTTGCATAACCATAACTCTCAACATGCAGCATGGGCGATATGCCAGGGTGGCTGCTGTTAGATTAGAGCAGCCATTGCTTCAGGTGCTTGCGCTGGACCCTAGAATGGGAAATAAATCCCGGCACTCACGACTTTTCCGCTGCAATCCAATAAGTGTTTATTCACACATATGTATGCAGAGTATAACAAATTACGCGTTTCGGCACAAAGCCTTATTCAGACTGATATTGCGCTGGGCCCTACTGCTCAGGTGATGCCTTAATATTCATTAATATAGTCTATAGTAATAGTCTTTGCTTGTTGATTTGTAATGTTTTGCACTATATCATTATAATAAACTAGCTGAGTATCCGGCGTTGCCCGGTTTTTCCTTCCTAATCCTTGTTGGGGAGGAAAATAAACAAAGGAGGAAGCTTTTGACTTCATATCCCATCCTCATGTATTGTTGCCATATCCCAACCCCATATCTCATCCTCATATCCCGTCCTCAAATGCCGACCTCCTATCCTGACCTCCTATCCCGTCCTCCTATCCCGTCCAGCCATTTGAAAGTTATGCAGTAACATATATTTCCCAAAGACTTGTATGGGACTTTAAACAAAAACCCTGCCCCTGGCAAATGGGGGTGAGTAAGGGTTAAATCACCTATCCTATGTTTGTTGTTGACATATAAGTAACATGTGTGCCAAGTTTCATGATAATATCTTTAGCCGTTTGGATGTGATGCTCGAACATATACACATACACACACACATTGAGTTTTATATATAGATAATAAATATAAAGGATATCTGTTCGGAGGCATGGTGCATAGTACCAATGTGACCATCATTGTGCAATGGGAGGCCCCCTAGCTAGGCCATATTTAGTGTAGGGGGAAGGAGCTATTCACGGTGCTAGTCCAAAATAAATACCATAGAAAGCATCAGGCAGCCGGTTCTACACCCTCTCAGTGTAGCTTTACCCTGGCCACTTGAATGTGGTGTCTTCTACTTGTGGTGGTTGAAACATAGGACCAAGTGGTAAAGGTAAAGTGAAGTGCCAGCATGCTCCCCAGAAATGTAGCATTGGGCATGCTTTAATGAGATAATCCCTTTTATTAAAAGTAATTTTGCACATTGCATAATAATATACGATGCATGTACAAATATAGCAACACTAAATAGTGTGGAAGTATGTGCCCAGAAGTTTTGGTGAACATTTAGAAATTAAGTTATTTAAGTAGTCCATTTTTCTTTTGTCCAATCTTATTTTTTTGTCTCATTCTAGAAGGATATATATATACTTTTTGGAAGCAACTGGAGAACTTATGCTGTGCTTGCAGCTCAAAGCCTTATATCAACCACCGGGGAAACTACTGTTGCGGATGACAACTTTTATATTCTGACTATAAAAAGAATAACTGCTATGATCAGCTGATCAGCCCGGGGGTCCAGATGATTGGATTTCGTCCCATTTGGTCATACAGATATATTCCTAACTACTATGTTTACTTTGCAAATCAACCTTTTGGCTCAGGAAATAAGGTTTGAATTTCAATGGCTAAATTTAGTCACCGGGTGCAATAATTGTAACAGTAAAAGTAATGGCTAGTATGGATAATCCCCAGGGGACACAAAGTAAATTTAAAGCAAGGACTTCATTGGCATTTGTAACTATCAAGCTGTAGATGTAGGCCAGAAACAATCTTTTATTCTAAATTGTTTATTGTAACATCCTGGACTCCAGTGGACTGTGTCTGTCAAAAATTTAGAAACTCACAGTTACCACAATTGAAGCCGTAATGTTATAACGTAGACAAAGACTTATATGAAGGGTGGAAACTCCATCGTTGGAAAATAAGTGCAGAAATAAAAAACAAAAGTAGAGAGTTTACATTAAAATGTGAACATGGTAGTAAATATTAGAGTAAAAAGTTTTAGAAAGCTGCGGTGAGAAAAAGTTATGAAGACCTACATTATTAAAAAGGTATTCCAAGGAACAATCATATTAATTATTATACTCAGGCTGGTGCTTAGACATAAAACTACCTATGTCTTCC
The DNA here is from genome assembly GCF_029499605.1 of Hyla sarda. NCBI lineage: Eukaryota > Metazoa > Chordata > Amphibia > Anura > Hylidae > Hyla > Hyla sarda. The sequence continues at coordinate 66,781,559 of NC_079191.1, forward strand.
TTACTCCCAGACCGCCTCTGTTCTCCTGGAGTTCCAGCTCCATTGCACCATACCTCCTTCTAGATGTCATGATTAGGGATGTCCCGAAACAGTTACTGGTATCAGTATTGGGGCCGATATCAGGCATTTGCATGGTATCGGGGACTCATTTAATGTCCCCGATACCAAATCTGATACCTGCTGCAGTGCGGCCATCCTCTCCTTAATGCCCAGCTTTGCTGCCCCATTCTCCCGTCCGCATCGTGGCGTCCCATGGAGGAGCATATGGCACACACGTCACTCCACCTCCTCCACTGCACCCAGTGTAACACTATGGATGAAGCAGAGTGACGTGTATGTCACATGCTCCTCTATAGGATGCCATGATGCAGATGGGAGAATGGGGCAGAAGAGCGGCAACACCAAACAGAGGACAGCCACAAGTGAACAACTCCTATGGGCACTACCGAGGGTCTGGTGGTGGGGGCTGCTGTCTCCACGGGGGGGGGGGGGGTCTGCTGTCTACAAGGGGGGGGGTCACTGTCTAAAAGGGAGGGGCGCTGTCTACAAGGGGGGTGCTGTCTGCAAGGGGGGGCTTCTGTCTACAGGGGGGCTGCTGCTAATGTTTGCAGGGGGGGCTGCTGTCTACAGGGGGCTGCTGCTAATGTCTGCAACTATCTATACTACCTACAAGGGGATACTACCTACTATTAAAGGCAATCTTATAGCAGAGTCACCTGCACTAACTTGAATTTATAGGTAGTAGTGCAGGTGACCCAGTTTCTACCACTGCTCACCATGTTAACATCAGCGCAATCGCTCCAGAGACATTGGTCTCAACGCCAATGCAAATTCCCTGTTCTGCCCAATGGAGAAGAAAGAAATCTTTGCTCATACTACAACAGCCGACTCCATTGAACACAACAAGGAACTAACATATGGGCACTAGAAAAAAGTTACAAAAAAATGTAATAAATGTGAATAAGCTGCCCCTTAAGGTCAAATGGCATAGACCATATGCCTTTGTCCCACAAAGCTCGCTCAGGAGCTGGGCACGCTTCATGCCTGGTGGGTCCCAGTTGCTATTAGCAGACAGGATCAGCTGCAAGGCCTTCGGCTCATCCAATTGGCACTCCATCACAGTAGGCAGCCTCAGCAGCCTGTAGTAATGGAGCGACGATCTCACTGATCAATGTTTGATCCCCCCCCCCCCTTCCCCTTTTCAAATTTTTTTAAAATAAAATAATGTAAAAAAAAAATAAAAACATGTGGTATAATTGAGTTCGAAAATGCCCGAACGAATAAAGTATGTTAACAAAATACACGGCTAATGGTGTAAGTGTAAAATAATACCAGCTGCAGATTTTTGTTGATTTCATATACCAGAAAAAATACTGATTAAACTACAGATCAAGGTGCAAACAATGAGCACTCATACAGCCCCATATACGGAAAATTAAAAGTATTATAGGGGTCAGAAGAGGACAATTTTGAGCATACAAATTTTTGTACTAAAAGCTATAATTTTTTAGAAGTAGTAAAATATAACAAAATCTATACAAATTGCTCATCCTTTTAATTGTATGGACCTACAGAAAAAAGATAATGGACCTAATTTACTAAGAGTTTTGGGTTTTTACTAGTGAGAAATGTATTTTGTTCGGCGATTCGCCGGATTTTCCGAAAAAATTTGGTTCGGACTGAATTTATTTGTGGTGAATCTGTATTAAAAATGGCTATGTCTGGCCAACTGAGAGCATTAATAGGAGTGTAGAACACTTTGCCTTGCTATAACACAGCCTGGAGGTGGCAGAATCATGAGGAGACCACAAAGTGGCTGAATGGCACAGCCTGGAGTTGGCGGCAGCAAGAGGAGACCCTATAGTGGCTGAATGACACAGCCTGGAGTTGGTGGCAGCATGAGGAGACCATATAGTGGCTGAATGACAAAGCCTGGAGGTGGCGGAATCACGAGGAGACCATATAGTGGCTGAAAGGCACAGCCTGGAGTTGGCGGCATTAAAATCAGACCATATAGTGGATGAATGACACATCCTGGAGTTGAGGGCAGCATGAGGAGACCATATAGTGGCTGAATGACACAGACTGGAGTTGGTGGCAGCATGAGGAGACCATATAGTTGCTTAATTACTCAACCTGGAGTTGGCGGCAGCATGAGGAGACCATATAGTGGCTGAATGACACAGCCTGGAGGTGGCGAAATCATGAGGAGACCATATAGTGGCTGAATGGCACAGCCTGGAGTTGGCAGCAGCAAGAGGAGACCATATAGTGGCTGAATGGCACAGCCTGGAGGTGATAGCAGCATGAGGAGACCCTGTAGTGGCTGAATGGCACAACCTAGAGTCAGCGGAAACATGAGGAACTGATATAGTGGCTGAATGACACAGTCTGGAGTTGGCGGCAGCATGAAGAGACCATATAGTGGCTGAATGACGCAGCCTGGAGTTGGCGGCAGCAAGAGGAGACCATATAGTGGCTGAATTACATAGCCTGGAGTTGGTGGCAGCATGAGGAGACCATATAGTGGCTGAATGGCACAGCCTGGAGTTGGCGGCAGCAAGAGGAGACCCTATAGTGGCTGAATGACACAGCCTGGAGTTGGTGGCAGCATGAGGAGACCATGTAGTGGCTGAATGACACAGCCTGGAGTTGGCGGCAGCATGAGGAGACCATATAGTGGCTGAATGACACAGCCTGGAGTTGGCGGCAGCAAGAGGAGACCATATAGTGGCTGAATGACACAGCATGGAGTTGGCGGCAGCAGGAGGAGACCATATAGTGGCTGAATGACAAAGCCTGGAGGTGGTGGCAGTATGAGGAGACTACATAGTAGCTGAATGACACAACGTGACGGAAGCATGAGGAGACCATATAGTTGCAAAATTAGAAACCCGGAGGTGGCAGCAGCATGAGGAGAATATATGGTGGCAGTATGAGACAGCCTGGAGCTGGCATCAGCATGAGGAGAACATATGGTGGCAAAATGAGACAGCCTGGAGGTGACATCAGCAGCATCAGGAGTCCTGAACATGACCTGGTGACATAGAGGGGCGGTGGGTGGCAATACCAGTGCCAGGTGATGAAGGTGGGTGAAAAAAGGATAACTTGGCATGAGATGTGTGGCAACAGGCAGGTGGCAGGATCCGAATAGTTGCTGAGGCAGATAGGCAGAAGAAAACGGTCTCTTTTGTAAAAGTGTTAGTGTGAGGATATGCATTACGTAAAACGTAACTTTTAATAATATTCTTAGGATAAAATATATGTACCCAAATTTTTTTTTAATCAAACAAAAGGAAAGGTGTGCAAAAAGCACCATGTGCCACCTACACCACCAAGTATTGATGTGATGCAAAGATCTTTAAAAGGTGGAAGGGAACAACGTATAGTCCATTGTAAACGGTGGGGGTAAAAACTTTCCCTGTAAGGCCCTACTCTCGCCCTATTAATTCCGTTCTTGGCAAGTGTTACTCACCCTAAAAAGGGCGGCCCCACACAGGAAACTATCCTTATTTCCACCTAAAAACCCTGTCAAATGGCAGTGTTTGTAGGTGGAAATAGGGAGAGGTTCCTGTGTGGGGCCGCCCTTTTAAGGGCGAGTAACACTTGCCAAGAAGGGAATTAATAATTGAGAGTAGGGCCTTACAGGGGAATATTTTATCCCCACCGGTTACAATGGACCATACATTGTTCCCTTCCACCTTTTAGAGGTCTTTGCATCACATTAATACTTGGTGGTGTAGGTGGCACATTTGCGCACTGTGGTTTTTGTGCACTTTTACTTTTGTTTGATTTAAAAAAACATTTGGGTACATATATTTTATCCTAAAAAAAAAGTCAAGTTTTAGCTAATGCATATCCTCAATACTTACTTGTGGTTTAATGTCGAGGAATGTCTGTAACTGGGGAGCAGCACCTTAAGGGTCCATTCACACGTACAGTATTCTGTGCAGATGTGAATCGCAGAATTTAAAGTTGTGTTCATTTTACATTGAAATCTGCAGCAGAAAATCCTGCGCATCAAATCTGCGCATCAAATCTGCACAGAATACTGTACGTGTGAATAGACCATTAATATGTTTTGCACTATCCATATTTGTGAAGTGTTGGTGTGGCACCATGGTCAATCTATTCTGGTGCATCAGGCATGGGTGCGTGGAAATCCTTGCTGATCCATGCCTGATTCATCTTGACAAAGGTCAGTCTCTTCGTGGACAGACGAGTTCTCCTTGGGATGACTATGGCCCCTGCCGCACTAAACACCCGCTCTGATGGCACACTACTGGCAGGGCAGGACAGCTTTTCCAGGGCTAGTTGTGGCCACAAATCAAGTTTGGCTGCTCAGAATTCCAGCTGATCTTCAAGGTGTGTTGGCATGGTCATGTCAAGGTATGCCACCACCTGCTGGTTCAGGTCCAGCTCCAGGTCTACCTGCTGCTGATGAGTTGCTTCACTATGCAGATGAAGAAAGCTGGTGGAGCTGGTGCTGCTCCTGCCACCCCAACCCTCCCCAGCAGCCATGGCAGGGGAAGGTGAGCGCAGAGGGCCCTCCCGAGTCATTCCTGCGAGAGGATGGATGATGGCGCAGATAGGCATCGGCCAACTGACTACATAGGATGTCTCTTTAGTAGGTCAATTTGTCCTCCCTCTCAGATGGTGTAAAAAAGGCCCCCATTTTGTGCCGGTAGTGAGGGTCCAATAAGTTGGAGAGCCAGAAGTCAACCTACTGCCGAATGGTATAAATTCGGTGGTCACTAAGCAAGCAAGTTTGTACAAGTGAATAGGAGGGACTCCCTGCCTCCATCTCCACTGCATACTGCCACAGTGTGTCTGGGCCCTCTGTCTCGCCTTCCTCATAACCCTCTAGCTCCTCCTCCTCTCCTATAAGATGACTAGAAAAACCACCCATCTCGCAAAACCTAAACTGTGCTCCACTGTGCCTCTCCCCTCCTACTCTTCCTCCAGTTCAGCCCCCACAGGGCTCATGTGGCTGTGAGATTTAGGCGCCACCTGACTAATAATGTGGCTTCCTCAAAGGGCCTGAGCAAACGGCAGGTGTCACGTATGAGCTGCACTGGTTGACATTGAAGTTACACAGGGGAGTCCCCCTATCCGCTTGGATCATCAAGAAACCAGTGATGACAACATATGGAGCGTGGAATTCCAACGTCTGGAAACGTCGCAAATCAGACTATGTTGAGGGATACTGTTCTGAAGCTGCAGCTCAAAGATGGTGATGAATACAAAAAACACAAAAAGGATAGGGTTACTATAAAGCGTCAAAATATATTGACTGAAAAAATATATATATATATTATGTAATACAATTACTAATAGTAACGCACTCAAGGTGCAGAAGTAAACCCAAATTACTACAGCTAGTATGAACTCCCATACATAATAGCACAACAAGAAAAATTGGAGTCACTTTATAGAAATATACAAAATCCAAAGTTTATTAAATCATATATATAAAAACACATTGGAGGCATAACACACTCAATGGGGCATAGAAAACAAAAACACCAAGGTGTCACACTGTACCCCGTTCATTAGAAGTAGTAACATATGATAAATATATATATATAATAAAGAGCTACAAAAAAAAAAAACAGCCCTATAGTAATTAGTACATACTTAGACAATGCACGGTCCCGGGGAAGAGGATGACACCACCCCAACGCAGCGTTTCGGACAAGCCTTTGTCGAGGGGTCAAAGATGGTGTGCTTTGCGGTGTACGAGTGGCTGAAGTGCATGCAAAGTTTCCTTCCATTGTTAGGATGTCTAACAAGTGGGGGGAACATTTCAGGAACTGCTTGACAACCAGATTGAACACGTGTGCCATGCAGGGCGCATGGCTCAGGCTTCCTTGTCGCAGTGCACACAAAATGTTCTTCCCATTGTCAGTCACCATGGTTTCCATTTCCAGTTTTCATGGAGTAAGCCATGATTCGATTTATTGATGAATTACTTTTAGCAGTCCCTCCCCTTTGTGACTCTGTTTGCTAAGGCAAACCATGTGAAGAACAGCCTGACACCGCCGTGCCCTGCACAAATGGTATGCTGGAGGGGCACTGAGACTTGTCCGTGCAGTGGAGGCTGAGGACATGGTGGGGGATGAGGAGGCGGAGTCACACACTGTCGCAGGACCAACGGCCTGAGAGCATGGAGGTGAAAGTGTTGTGACCTGTCCAAGTTGCTGTTGTGGCTGTGCAGGAACCACATTCACCCAGTGGGCCATAAAGGATATGTATTGTCCCTGGCCGTAGTTACAGCTCCACACGTCGGCGCTGACCTGGACTTTGGTACACATCGACAGGCTCAAGGACTGGCCCACCTTCTGTTCCACAAAATTGTGTAGGGCTGCTCCTGCCTTCTTCACAAAGAAATGACGGCTTGGGACTCTCCACCTCGGCTCGGCACAATCCATCAGTTCTCTGATAGGTGCAGAGTCCACCACTTGAAAAGGGAGGGACTGCAGCACCAGCAAGCTTCTGCGCCGCTTGATGAGTGGGCGAATACTGTTGTCTCTTGGACATGGCTTCACCGATGGATTGCTGGAGGAATGACTGAATCGAAGTAGGAGGAGCAGGAGCAACTGGAGTGGCGGAAGATGGATATGACACACAGCTCCCTTCGGCTGAGGTGGTGGAGCCTTGGCTGGCTGAAACAGGGAGTGGCGTGCCACTGGGTGATGCAGCAGGCTGGACCACTACATCAAAGCCACGGTTCTCCCAGGCCGCTTTATGGTGATGCAGCATATGTTGACGCAGGGCCGTGGTGCTAACATTGGGACCCTGGCCACGATTCACCTTCTGCCGACACATCTTGCATGTGGCCAGATTAACATCCTCTGGATGCTTGATTAAAAACTGCCACACCGCCGAGTAGCTGATTTTCCCACCAACAGTCCGCACTGATTGACTGCTACTGCCGCCGACTCTAGGAACCCCTGTTCAACCACCTCATGGGAAAGTAGGCTGCAGCGAAGCAGGTGGTCTACCCCGGGCACGTTTGGCTCCAGACTTTCGGCTTCTGCCACCATGCTGACTGCCAACCATGATAACATCTTGCTGGCTCAGCTGCTGCCTCACAGGCAACCTGCAACCCTCTTCTCTTGATGGTGATGATGAAGCCCCTTCTGCACCCAGCTCCCAAGTGCGATCGGCTTCATCATGATCAAGTTGTGTCTGCACGTCACTGATGTCCTCCTCAAGTTCCTCAACAATGTCTGCTTCAGGAGCCTGAATGCTCACAACACCACCTCCCACACCACTCTCCTCATCACTACTTGCCTGCCTAGCAGAGGAAGCGGCGCATGTCTCCACCACTTCTTGGCTGGACAGTAGCTGCAGACTGTCCTCTAGTAGATCATCCTCACTAAATAGTGGAGCTTAACCCACAGCATAAGATACTTCTGTGGGGGAGGGAACAGCATAAGTCAGAGGCAATGGGAGGACAGGGACTGCTTGTGTCTGAAGAACTCACCGACTGTTGACTGGGAGTGTCAGATGTCACTTGTGATAAAGTAAATGGCCGTGTTAAACAATCGATGACGGGTTGCTGGTCGAGATACGACCGCTAGTTGATACCGGGAGCTCTGGCCTCTCGCTGCAACTCCTGCTGCCACTCGCCCCTAGTCTGCTGCTACCTCTGCCTGATGAATTTACGCCTCTGCCACTCCTCTGTGCATGTCCTGGCACTTCTCTGCCTGACATACTTATTGCGTATATGAGGGGAGTACAATATGCTCCACTGCACTTAAAACAGTATTTGTCTTCAACACCAGCAGAAGTGTACTTTTGGCTGGCCTTTTACAGTATCTAGGCCCTTAAGACTTTAACAGGAACAAAATGGTACACCACTTAGATGTACGCATGTGGTATGCACTTATGAGGGGAGGAAAATGCGCTCCAGTATGCTTAAAACAGTATTTGTCTACAACACCAGCAGGTGTTTACTTTTGTCTGGCTTTTCACAGTATCTAGGCCCTTAAGACTTTAACAGGAACAAAATGGTACACCACTTAGATGTACGCACAGGTTAGACTTAATAGAGGACAATACGCTTTTAGTGCTCTGCTCACCCTATGTGACTGGCTACTATTAGCTTTTCGGTTGTTGTACACACCAGTGCTGCAGCACACAGGCGCTGTGTACTACACCCAAAATTGCACTTTCTCTCCCAATCTCACTCACATCCTTATCAGTGCTTTTAGGCTGGATTTGGGCTTGAGGTGAATAGCTGCTATAAAAAAGCTTTTTTGTGTAACACACTGCTCTCTGTCCCTCTCTCTCTGTAATAGAACACTGATGTGACTCGGAGGTGAATCGCTGCTATAAAAATGCTTTTCTGTGCAACACACACTGCTGTCTTTCCCACACTCTCTTTAAGCTGGCTGCTTATAGGCTGCATGCTGCATGTGATTCAGGGTCATCCCGCCGACCCATGTTCCCTCCTTCCCAGGATTCCTTGCCCCATGTTCTCAGATGTGTATCCGCCATTTTGGATGCTCGGCCCCTGGAGCCTGGACCGCACTAAATGGCGTTTAATTAAGCCATTCAATTGAATCACAGCGATATTTGCATTTGTTCCACATTGAATTTTTCCTGAAATTCATAACGAATTTGGATTTGTCAGATTCGATTCGCCCATCCCTATTTAAGATCATAAGTACAAAACATATCCATTTTCATGTCTACTAGAACACTAACTGAACCTCATACCTGAGTGATGTATTGTATGGTGGTTGTTTTACAGCAATTGGTTCTTAGGTGCAAATCCAACCAAGGGGATAACATCTGCATCTGTGTAGGTTTTCTTCAGGTTCTCAGGATTCCTCTCCAAACATATACTAATAGGTTAATGAACTGTAACATATGCTAATGCTTTGTTAGCTAAAGGAAATTGAGATGACCCAGTACTTTAATGAACTGCTACAATAATGTGATCTGCTTCATATTGTCTTAACACGTGGTAATCTCTTTCTATGTTCCCATTCTGGACCTCTTTATTTTATATCTCTTGTTTTTCTACAAAATTTTTTTCAGTTTGGTGTTTTCCTGCTTTAAACAAAGAAATATGGAATTTTTTTCTCATAAAATATGAAGAAAATGTGGAACTCGAGTGATGATTCAAAAGAGTTTTATTGTAGCAGTGACTCCGGTCACTCTATACACTGCTCTATTTGCATGGCGCTTGGCCACTCATATTCATATTCCCTCCTCTGCACCAGTCCTATACAATTCTGATGAAGGTCCAGATAGGACCGAAACGTCAAATTTATTTTGTCTAAAGGACTGCTACAATAAAACTCTTTTGAATCATTAATTGAGTGCCAAGTTTACTTCATATTTATTGTGAGGATTGGGATTCCTACTTGAGCACCTAAAAGGAGGGAGTGCCATTTCTATTGCTTACTTTTCTCATAAAATGTAACAGAAAAATGTCCCTCTAGGGTAGGGTCACATAGTGATCAGCAGTGTATTTACACTGCGGATCCACTGATGACGGACCCTGTAGTGTGCCTCCAGCTGTGCCTGCCTGCTCGTAGCGCAATCCACACACACAGTGTTCTGCGAGTCGCTGAGTGCATGCGCAGTGTACTCGCACACATCGCGGCTGCTCTTGGCCTTGCTCAGGGAGAAGGTGGAGCGGTCGCAATGTCTGCGAGTAAACTGCGTATGCACCTGGCGAGATGCAGAACACTGTGTGTGCGGATTGCCGCTATGAGCAAGCAGGTACAGCTGGAGGCACACTGTAAGGTCCGTCATCAGCGGATTTGCAGCATAAAATGCACTGCGGATCCATTCTGTGTGACCCTACTCTTACAGAAACAATGCTTCTAGTATAGCATAGTAATACAGTGCATGGTGGTACACATAGTACTTACAGCTGATTGAATTCCATGGGAGGAGATTTATCAAAACCTGTGCAGAGAAAAAGTTGACCAGTTGCCTATAGCAACCAATCAAATTGCTCCTTTTAGTTTTGAGAGATCTTTTCAAAAATGAAAGAAGCAATCTGATTGGTTTCTATGGGCAACTCAGCAACTTTTCCTCTGGACAGGTTTTGATAAATCTCCCCCATAGATCTGATTGGTTGCTATGGGCAAATGGTTGACTTTTTCTCTGTACAAGTTTTGATGAATCTCCAATGGGGGAGATTCATCAAAGCTTGTGCAGAGGAAAAGTCAACCAGTTTCCCATAGCAACCAATCCGATTGCTTCTTTCATTTTTGAAAAGGAATCTGAAAATTGAAAGAAGCAATCTGATTGGTTGGTATGGGCAACTGGTCGACTTTTCCTCAGGACACGTCTGGATGAATCTCCCCCAAAGTGATTTAGTTTGGTAGGATCTGACTAGTTATGGTGTTCACCTCCTCACCATAGACTTTGGTATGGAACTTGGTTTTGAATATTTCATGTTCTCCGTAAACTTACAGCAATTTCTAACATAACTAACATGGCGGTCATAATGAGAAGAAGTGTAACCACGCTTAAAGGGGTCAGGTGAAGACATCACTGATCTACTATACAGTAATACTAGCAGTAAAGGCTTACTTTCGTTCTTTCTTTACATATGAATAAAATAACATTAATATGTTAAAGAAATCTGCCCCCTTCCAGCTGTGTAATGTTAGACACAGCAACCGAGAAAGAGTTAAAGGGGAAAGCAATTACATTACATATAAATTATAACCTGCCGTTAAGTGATTGTGTTTGCCTGTGGATTTTGGCAAAATCTAGTGTTTTAGAGAGGTGGAAGAGTACACCTAAATGGTTCTTAATAAATCACCCAAGCAAGTGCTAGAGCGATAATGTGTGTTTATATTGCTCCCACAGTTTATTTTACTTTGCTGTTATGAATAGTTACTGATCGGGCCCGGAATAGATGTCCACGTTCTATTGCTTCAGACACATGTGATTGTATTTTGGAGGAATGGAGCAGAAGAATGCAGCAGATCAGCGCCGGGCCACTCTACATACTATACATCAAGCACAGCTCATTCCAGGCAGATAGCTTTACCTCCTGTAACAATCAGACCAGGTACTATGTAGAAGTCAATAAATGATTCTTCTCAGCCCCTGTGGACTTGTTCATACAGGGGCGAAGCATCTGTATTACAAGCTTTATACACATCATGAGCTGATCGCATCTATTCCAGTTGTTAGGTACAAGGGAGTCAGATTAGGGATCATTGACATAACCTGATGTCATTATTCATTTATGTTGCTGGAATGGCGCCTACATTAACTTTTTTTTTTTGCTTGAAAGTGTACCTGTCGTTTACAAAAACTTTTGATATAACGTACATCATACTATTATATGTATATTTGTAATATACATTGATTAAAAAAATTGTATATTTTTGGAGTGAAAAAATGCTGTCCTTGTAGCTATTATCTGTGTTTGTCTTTAAAGAATCCAAGTACAGGAAATGTGGGCAGGACAAGTAGGGCTCTGTGCAGGCTCCTGGATTGTCAATCATCCTGATGTGTGAGCCTGGACTGTGTCATACAGCCTGAGTGTGCAGAGCCCTGCTTGTACTCAGTGTACAGAGCCCTGCTTGTCCTCAGTGTACAGAGCCCTGCTTGTCCTCAGTATACAGGGCCCTGCTTGTCCTCAGTGTACAGAGCCCTGCTTGTCTTCAGTATACAGAGCCCTGCTTGTCCTCAGTGCAAAGAGCCCTGCTTGTCCTCAGTGTACAGAGTGCCGCTTGTCCTCAGTGTAAACAGCCCTAATTGTCCTCAGTGTACAGAGCCCTGCTTGTACTCACTGCACAGAGCCCTGCTTATCTTCAATGTACAGAGCCCTGCTTTTCCTCACTGCACTACACTACTCTACACTACTCACTGAGACACACAGACAATAGCTGCAGGGATAAAAATATACACGTTTGTAACCAAGGTATATTACAAATATACATAAAATGGTATTATCTACATTACATAAAATGTTTTTGTTAACGACAAGTACACTTTAATTTTGCTTATGTGCTACATATTTATCATACTAACACAGGGGGTTGACAAATTTGGAGCACATAAGCAAAACATAATTCACAGCTGAGACTTTTTATTTTTTTAAGTGCTTATAACAAGCAGTTTTGTAAGCCAGTTCAGACCTGGCTTTTTTTTTTTTTGTGTGCCTACGTGCGACATTCGCACAATCTAAATTCGCAATCTCTGCACAGTGAAAACTGAAAGTTGCTGAGATAAGGCTGTTTGCAACTTTATGCTTACTCACAAAAGTCGCCAAAAAGTGCTTAGGCCAGAGTAAGCCCCCAAAAAAGGCTCTAAACACTATAATTGTTTCACAATTTGCTATCTCTTAGGGTGCATTCACACCACATTTTCAACCTCAGGTGGCTGGAAGGGGCCATATCTCTGTCAGACCCGTACTCTACCTCATTCAATTAAAAGAGCCAAACTGAATCAACTAGTGACAGCCCTATCACATTCACAGATAGCTGTCAACCACTGGCCACTTGACTATTTAGCCCATAATGAGTACAGATTTACATGATGACAAGTTATCCTGGAGCTTTACCAACAAAATTATATAATAATCTGCTCAGCTCCTTCTGCTCTATAACATGATGTCTGCAGATTGGACTGCATCCACAATGTGACAGGTTCCCTTTAATGTAGTAGGATATAGTGAAAACAGACTAAATACAGTATAAGCAATGTAATATAATCCTTCAGTGATCATTGGGTTCTCCTTTACTTTTATATAGCAACATTAAAATGAAAGCTGCACGGTTGGTTGCTATGGACAACAAAACAGTTCTCTGTATGGACAATTTTGACTGTGACTGTATCTAAGTAGCTGATAATCCTGTATAACATAATTTTACATATGTATGTGAATACACATAGACAAAATATGGATGGTCAGCAGGGCTCTATTTGCCATGAGTCGAGATGAGTATCTTACCTCAGGCAGCAGATTGCAGAGTCCTTGAGGGGTCAAGTGTTCCATTGGGTGGCCGTAGGTCATACTATTTACCCTATGACTCTCTCATTCTGTACTGTTGGCTCCATTGACCCAATGACCTAAAATAATGGATTGATACAGATGTGGAAAGAAAGGTTAGGATGGGGAATGCAGTAATTATTTGGTATATTACAAATATTTACAGTATAGAGTTATACAGTACAATTTACTGCTATTGTAATAAGCTGCAGATTTTATACATGAAAACCTTTGTTAGGGTGCATTCACGCCATGTTTTCAGCCTCTGGTGGCTGGATCTGACAGGAGAATTTCAAAACTGGCTGTCACCATATCATTCCTGTGTTGTACCCCATTCAATTGAATGAGTCAGTTGGGTCATTTTCAGAACATATCCTGCTTTTGGCTGGACTGAAAACTGTGGTCTAATGCGGTTTTCAGTCTTGGTCAAAAGCTGGATACTATTGGAAAATTACCTAACTGTAATCACTAGCTGACCGCTTCCAGCCTTTTGGATGGGGTACAGCATAAGGGCGGCAGACGGTTTTTAAATTAGCCCATCAGATCTGACTGCCAGAGGCTCAAAACATCATGCGGATGCACTCTAAGGGCTCATTCACACGAGCGGGTTTACTGCTGCAGATATTGCTTCAGCAGATTTTGCTGCCTATTGAAGTCAAAGAAGTCAATGTGTGAACGAGCCCTAAGAAAGATTTTCATGTTGAAAATCTGCAGCTTAGAACAGAACCAGCAAATCACACTGTACATCTTTATACTGTATATATCTGTGTAGTCATACAATTACCAAATAATCAATGCTTTCCACATCCTGATTTTGCTTTTCACATCTGTATTCAGCCATCATTTGCAATTCATGGGGTCAATGAAGCCAATAGTACCGAATGAAAGAGACAAAGGATAGAATGAATTATAGCCACTCCATGTAATATGCCACTTTCAGAAAACTCTGCAACCTGCCGTCTGAGGCCAGATGCTCATCTCACCTCATGGCAGATTCAGCTCTGCTGAGCATCCATTTTAGTTCTTGCCTCAGGCAGCAGATAAACAGCAATTGGCGATGATGATCAGTCTGCTACCTAATGTTTCAGGGCTGATAGTTGAGGGCTGAAAAATGGTCCATTTAAAAGCTCTCATGATAAATTTTAAAGGACAAAATTACATGTTAAACCCCATGTCTTGCACACCAGAAGGGCTTATTCAACCCCTGAACTGTATCGTCCATTCCAGCATTATTAGGGCACTGGTAATGTGTCAAGTTGTAAAGAGATACGCCAGAGACAGTTTTCCTTTAAGCAACATCTGTTTTACCAAGAACAACAAGGTACAGCCTGACCTTCTGAATTTACAATTTCATAACAGCTTTAAACCCACAAGCTGCTTACCTCTTGGTTAGCCATGCATACCATACTGCAATTCAAATATTAAGTTACCACCGAATATCACTTACCACTTTGCCCTATCCATCATTCTGTTTGGAAAAGAAAAACAACAGAAGTGAGGATTTCCAAATCTGGCTGATGTTTTTTGTTATCCTCCATGATTTCGAGAATGTAACTTTACATTTATTTGTGCATTTGATTTTTTTTTTAAACATTTGAAAAATCATAAATATGACTTGTCTTAGGGATTGTGTGTCTCATTCTTTAATATTTCTGCTCTGTAGCGGCAGCTGACATCCATCCATATTTAAGTGGTGCCCTTTCGAGGCTCTAGGAAACTCTGGAAGTCTGATTAAACTACTAAATTCAATTTCTAGCATGGTGGCGTATACCCCGGGGAGCTGTGGGCAGTTTAAACTATGAAACATTTTCTTTTTGGCCAGTTACCACTCTTAAATATTGTTATTTCAAATAGTTGATGTGTTGAATGTTACATGAAAAGCAGTTTCATCCAGTATAAATCCTGATAGGAAAAACCAGCTCCATGTGTGTATACTGGCAATACCAAACTAGCAGGTGAACATCTAAGAATAATATATGACCCCATAACTCATTAAAATTAACAAAAAGGGTGGTGAGATTCCATTTTCATCACATCACAGGTTTGATTCTTCAAGGTTGCTGTTCGCTTTTTGGCAACCATTCTTTGAGGCTCTCTGAGTCATGGCTTAAGTGAAAAGGTCTTTAAAAGGAATCTAAAAATGTTATTGTCTTGTTTTTGGAGCTTATGAGTGAAATGTCCGCTTTTTTCAGAAAATGAGTCTCATATATATATATATATATATATATATATTTATTTATTTTTTATATATATATATATATATATATATATATATATATATATATATATATGTATATGTATATATATGTCTCTTATAGATATATTAAGTGTGTGGACAAAAGTCATGAAGTATTTTATGGCACACAATACAATAAAAGAGAATTGGTGTGAAAACAAGTTGAGGACAAAGTTTAGCACATGACAGGACAAATTTTGACAAACAATTTAATAACTTTAGCCGAAAATACATCTTGTGTGTCCAAAATGCCACCAATGGCAAATCTGACTGTGTTGGTAAATTCTTTCCTTTGAAATCCAATATGCCCAATATTTCGGGACCCTGATGTCCACCTTCAAGGAACATTAGAGAAGCCCTCATGCAGTCCTACTGAAATCAACAAGCTCAGGTGACAATAATCTCATATTTATGACTTTTAAATAAGCCAATTTTTCTGATTAACTTGATACAGACTTCAAGCAAGGTGGTCTATTGGAACAATTACAGTGTATAGTGTGTATCATCTCAACTCTTTGCTGCCAAACGCATCACGGCAGAATGAAAACTAGTGTCCGGAAAAAGCAAAAGGTTGCAAAATGGCAGTTTTCTATTAAATATACCGGTTATGCTAAGCAGTAAGTGCCATGAGTTTTCTTTCTATTTGGATGTGTTACTACATGACTGCTAGACTGTGTCACGAATGGAGCACCACCCATAAGCTTAATAGTACTTACATTGGACCCCCATATCCAAACTATATCCTGTCAATATAATTCTTGCCAAACCTTTTACCTTTTACATAAAACTCCTAAAGTTGGGTGTGCGTGGGATTGCAGTGTGACTGACAGCTCTGCTCATCCCACAATCCTGTGTTAAAAGACATGCAAACCAGCCCTACAAAACACCACCAGAGACATACCTATGCATGTGTGCTTGTTTGCATGATGTCCCCATTAATATAGCTTTTACTTCTTATCCACTCTGGGACAAATTAAGTTTCCTATATCATAAATTTTCCCAAGAAGCCAGATTACATTTATCAGCTTCATAGCCCTGGTTAAATCTGAGGAGGACCCCTTTTTAATAACAAAATGCAGTATAAACATTTGAGCAACCTGTTGCCATTTAGTAGGGCTACATTAACACATACGTGTCTTTTCATTTATTTAGCTACAGGTCTCTCAGTTGGAAGACATAGTTTTGCAACATTTGGTGGTCCACAATTTGAATGAAAATGCACTAAATAGACTTTATATTACATGGCAATGGGGCCATTACTGCCATACAACTATTACCTGATACAGTACACAATCCCACCATACTATGCTCAAATAATGCTGCTATACATTGCTTTTTTCACAGCAGCTAGAGCGAATGCAGCGAAGCGGGCAGCTGATAACAGCAGGGGGTAAGTCCAGCCCATACTGTTGACATTGATATTTACAGCAATTTACAACACTGGCTTCAGCCAACAAATGGTTCTGGGGTACAGTTAATATACTTTATATGGCATCATCCAATGACTTCTCAAAAATATCTAGGTCTGAAAAACCTCCTTATTCTTCAAATTTGCTAAACACTTTTGTAAATACACTGTAACGGCATGTCTGTCTCTTGCTCTGATACCAGCCTTAGTTCTGCTGCGGTGTCGCACTTCACCGTGACTACACCTGCGCCCCTCAAGGGGCGTTAACGACTGGCCAAACATCCGGCTTTAGCCTCCACATCCTTCTGAACCGGCTTATTTCAGCTGCACACTCTCTCTCCTTTTCTTTGCCTGTGATAAAAGGACCTTTCTCTGGCTTTGGTTTGCTATTCTTCTGTATATATTCTTAGCCTGTAGTGATTACTTGACTGCATACTGACTCTGTACCACACTGCTCTCTGTGTTACTGACTTGGCCTGTTTGACCCTGATTATACATTTGTTTGTGCATTCCCTGTTTATGCCCCTATTTGTTGTATTCTATTGCCTATTAACATTTTTGTGCCCTAAGATTTTCACTGACCTCCATACTGTGTTGTTTATTACTTTGACTATGCTTTGCTCTGCACCTTAGTAATGTAGGCATCAATTCCGTGGTTTGGGCCACCCTATTAAGGAGGTGGCCACCCCAAAAGGCAGGGACAGAGGATGTGAGTTAGTTCAGAGCTGCTCTCATCATGAGATCTCATCGTAAGTCAGATCCTGTGGTCACTTTATAAACAAATGTGTGTATGGCTTTTCAGGTCACTGTCAGAAAGAAGCAGAACCAAAGGAGAGACTGTGGGTGTTTCGTGAATTTATGTGTTTCAGCTAAAGATTCCCCTTCTTCTAAGTTCATTCATTCTTGGCTGTCTTCTTGTGCTGTCTTGTCTATTATGATGTTGGCACACACTTCAGTCCCAGGGGTTTTGATCCTGGAACAAAGCAGAGAATGTTCTCCAGGTTCCTTGTCAAGTTATATTCCCAAACTCCCCAAATGCTTAGTGGGAGCCATGAACTAAAGTAAAATTATCATTCTTTGCCATTTCCCAGCCAAAGCCGTCTGAAAGGATTTTTTTTCTTTTCTTATTCTGTTCATTTTATGAGAAGACGACTTCAAGACACAAAACTATCATTGTAAACTCACCTTGTAAAGTTGTTTTTGATCATGGGACAAAAAAAGGAATTAGATTCGGTTTTGTTGGATTTAGGTTCAATCACAGGATAAAACACTTTATTTTGGGATTTACATGATTCTTTGATGAAATTGTGTGGCTTTCAAAGTCAAATGTCAAATGTTAGGTACAGATATGGCGATTTATTATAAGGCCTGAGTGAAATTACATTGTGCCTGTGCTGCCCAAAATGAGAGGTGTAAACACACCAAACGGACATGCAATATATATGTGGACAAGTTTTATGCCACACCACCTTCATTTCAATCATTTCATTTTCAGGATTTCTTTTTAATATACCTCTTCAAAATGTTTCATGATAAATTATTGGGCATAAGAGATATTTGTCTACATACAGCCTCTTACGGTAGAA
This sequence comes from Hyla sarda, assembly GCF_029499605.1. Lineage (NCBI taxonomy): Eukaryota > Metazoa > Chordata > Amphibia > Anura > Hylidae > Hyla > Hyla sarda. The sequence continues at coordinate 66,799,771 of NC_079191.1, forward strand.
CAATAGTCACCTATATTAAATGTAGACAGCAAAATTCAGTTACCTAAGAATAGATGACATCTCTTGTGTATGACACCGTCAAAAAGCCTTTGAAGCCATGTATAACATGGATAGTTCACACCTAGGAGTGTACTGTAAGTAATTCTGAGCTGTTTTTAAGGCTAAAGTTAATGTGAAAGTTTTAACAACAGACATGACTATAGGTAAATGAATGGTACCCAGTGGCAACATATGGTTTGTTTTAAACACATTGCAGTTTTTTTTTCCCTATGTCTGCTGGTGTTTCTATGCACATAGAGGCTTTGAAAGAAACAATAGGTTTTTCTAGGCAGCTAGGCAGTACAAAATGATCTCTTTTTCAAACCAATAAAACTCTATTCCATTTTTGGGTGGAACAACATGGTTGGCACCCTGGAGTTAAAAAGATGCAGCTTTTTTTTTTTTTTTTATGCATTTGAGATTAAACTGATAAAAATATTTTATGTAGTGTTTTTTTTTTTCCAAAACTGTTACACTTAACTTCCACATAAAACAGATTTTGCACAGAACAGCTACAGAATTCTTTCTGCTGCTTTTCTACAATTATTATACATGTGTGCTTCTACTTCCATCTGTGTGGCTCTATTACCTTGCATAAGGACACGTGGGAATATATAAGGAATCCCTAGTTAAAGAAGTATATCTTCTTCCCTCATGTAAGCTATTAGGTAAAGCTTGGTAAAAGCTAAGGTCTATAACATTTCTTATGATTGCAGTTATTAGTTTCTATACGAATTCATTCAAATAAAACAATTCTATGCACAGTTAGAGAGGTGGGGGGAGGGGAGTGTAGGGGTTTTGCTTCCAGGATCCATACACAGTGGACCACATTGTCTTAAAATGGAATCAGTCAGGTTCCTTTGATGTACATGTTACGCCTTATGTGCTTCAGCATAGCTGGCACAATTTAATATCATCTTGCTGAAGGACATTAGCCTGAAATGTTTTCAATCCCTGTAACCATTGCAATCATTTGTCTTCATGGATCAATAAAAATATATTTCACAAAATATTTTCACCTCAATAGCGTGTGCTAGATTACCAGCATGGAATGGTGAACTGCTCACTAGGATGTGAACCACCCAAGCCTGGTACCCAGATGTAAGCAAAACCGAATCTGATGGCTCAGCCATGGATTTGTCCATCGCTCTGAGCACATATCTTACTCTACAGAGAAATCACGGCATATTAAAAGTAAAACTTTTTTGTTCAAAACTATAGATAAAAAATCAGACTGCCAGATGCCAGATTCAGTTTCAGACTGATCTACTGGAGTTTAGATCACCTCTGCAGGTTAATCTTGGCCCAAGTTTTGGAGTTGTGCAGCCTAACAGCAACAGATTTAGCTACCTTAAGGTTTCCATATGTAGTAGAGCCTCCAGTGCAAATGTGACACATATATATATATATATATATATATATATATATATATATAAACACTTTCTAAACAGACCTATGGATATGAAAACAGACCTGAAGAGGTAGGAGAGTTTTTCTATCACTGATACCGTCAAATGTTAACAGTTTTTATTGGTTGGAGTCTCAGTGTTGCGATCCCCACCAATCAAGAGAACGTGCGGGGATAAGTGGGCTTTACTCCATGGCTCTCAGTGATTTTTGTCTTGCTGCTCTATTATAAGTCTATGGGTCAAAGAGACAAAGATCGCTGAGAGTGGGGAATAAAGCATGCGGCCACGCTAATTCACTCTCTTGATTGGTGGTGAGTACTGAGCCCCAACCGATCAAAAATTTGGACATATGATCTTCATAATGGGGCCTGGCTCTCCCAGCTGAGTACTCCGGTCCCCACATTCTGAGATGAACCAGTCTCGGCAGTGAAGGGCTACTCAGTCAACAACCATCTGCAGCGGTGTCCAACTTCAGCCAGTGATAGGCCGTCACAGCTGAGACTAGTACGTCTCGGAAGCAGGGAGCTAGAGCACTCAGCCACAAGAGTGCCCCATTCTGAAGATTGCAGGGTCCTAAAGGTCAGACCTACTGCCATCAGACACGTACTGGGGACATGGGATATGTTTCTAATAAATTGAATGCCTCTTTAAGACTTTGTTAAAATTTCCATCAAAGGCTCTGAAGTTTCAGAGGATATTTTACAAGTTTCAACAGTTTAAACAGGAAGAATAGCACAATATCCTAGTCAGCAATATCCTAGTCAGGTGTACAACTGATCATGCACTGTATTCTGACTTTTATTTTTTATAAGTGAACAAAGCCTTACACCACATTGTAAAGTATCATATACATAGTTCTTTGCATAAAGGGATGTTCTCATCTGCTTTTTTCAGCTCAAAGCACAGGAGAGACTCCACTCTATATCTACTTTCAGCAGGGAGGGTTGTTATTCTGTTCTTGACACTTCAGACACAGAGGATTTCGTACTTGTGTGTCAGCTACTAGCACTTTGCATGACTCACTGACACAGTACAGTTTGCACACAAGCAGAAGAGCCTGTGCTGTGAATATGTTTATATAAAGATAAGGTTCTCAGCAGATGGCAGAGAGTGTATGATGTTAGCAGCACATTCACTGCTTCAGAGTAAGGAGAGATGGTCTGTAGCCCAGATAACTAGCAGTAAACAAGAGACAGAGAAAAACAGCTGAAACATGAAAAGTAGGGAAGAGCGAATCGAATATGACGAATCCAAATTTTTTCTGAATTTCAGGAAAAGTTAGATTTGTAACGAATGTGAATATCGTCGCGATTCGATTACGCAAATCACTTAATTGAACTCCATTAAGTGCGGTCCAGTATCATGGGCATCTAAAATGGCGGATCCACATGTGAGGACATAGGGCAAGGAATCCTGGGACAGTGGGAACCCCTGTGATGTCACAGCCCTAAATAACTGTGAGTCATCTTGCGGCCTGTCACATCAGCGTTCTATTACAGAGAGAGAGACAGACAGCAGTGTGTGTTGCACAGAAAATCATTTTTACAGCAGCGATTCACCTCCCAGTAACATCAGCGTTCTATTGCAGAGAGATAGGGACAAAGAGCAGTGTGTGTTGCACAGAAAAGCATTTTTACAACAGCGATCCACCGCCCAGTCACATCAGCATTCTATTGCAGAGAGCGACAGAGCAGTGTGTTGCACAGAAAAGCTTTTTTACAGCAGCGATTTACCTCAAGCCCAAACCAAGCCTAGAAGCTCTGATAGGGAAGGGAGTGAGATTGAGAGGGAAAGTACAATTTTGGGTGTAGTACACAGCGACTGTGTGTTGCAGCACTGGTGTGTGCAACACGTGAAAAGCTAATAGTAGCCAGCCAGTTAAGGTGTAACCTGTGCGTACATTTAAGTGGTGAACCATTTTGTTCCTGTTAAAGTCTTAAGGGCCTAGATACTATGAAAGGCCAGGTAAAAGTATACACCTGCTGGTGTTGTAGACAAATACTGTTTTAAGCGTACTGTAGCACATTGTCCTCCTCTCATTAGTGCATACCACATACGTACATCTAAGTGGTGTACCATTTTGTTCCTGTTAAAGTCTTAAAGGAGACATCCAGTGCTGAAAAACTTATCCTGCAATATCCTGTAATGGGCCTCGGCAGCCTGTGGGAAGGGGGTGTGTTGACCACCGCATGAAGCAGCAACTGACACGCCCCCTCAATACAACAATACAACTCTATGGCAGAGCTTGAGCGTTGCCTTCGGTAATCTCCGGCTCTGCCATAGCAATGTATTGAGGGGGCGTGTCAGCCACCGCTTCGTGCGGTGGTCGACACCCACTATCTGGCCAGCGAGCAGGGGCCCCATGCAGGAGATAGCGTGGGGCCCCAGCGGTCGGACCAGCCGTGATCTGAAACTTATCCCCTATCCTTAAGATAGGGGATAAGTTTTTCAGCAATGGGCTACCCCTTTAAGGGCCTAGATACTGTGAAAGGCCAGCCAAAAGTACACACCTGCTGGTGTTGTAGACAAATACTGTTTTAAGCTTACTGGAGCATATTGTACTCCCCTCATATATGCACTAAGTATGTCAGGAAGAGAAGTGCCAGGACGTGCACAGAGGACAGGCACAGGTCACAGTAGACTAGGGGCGAGTGGCAGCAGGAGTCACAGGAAGAGGCCTGAGCTCCCAGTATCAGCTAGCGGTCGTGTCTCGACCAGCAACCCATCTGCCATCATCGATTGGTTAACACGGTCATCCACTTCATGAGCAGTGTCACCATAAAGTGGCCTAGGAGAACCGTGGCTCCGAAGTGGTGGTCAAGCCTGCTGCATTACCCAGTGGCACGCCGGTCCCTGTTTCAGCCAGCCAAGGCTCCACCACCTCAGCCGAAGGGAGCTGTGTGTCATACACATCTTATGTCGCCCCAGATTCTCCTGCTCCTCCTACTTTGAGTCAGTCATTCCGCCAGCAATCCACCAGTGAAGCCATGTCCAAGAGACAACAGTATGCACCCACTCCTCCAACGGCGCAGAAGATGAATGTGCTCCCGTCCAAGTTGATGGTGCTGCAATCCCTCCCTTTTCAAGTGGTGGACTCTGCACCTTTCAGAGAACTGATGGCTTGTGTCGAGCCGAGCTGGAAAGTCCCAAGCCATCATTTATTTGCAAAGAAGGCAGTACCAGCCCTGCACAATTTTGTGGAACAGAAGGTGGGCCAGTCTGTCTGTGTTTACTAATGTGCACGGCATCGCTGACGTGTGGAGCTGTAACTACGGTCAGGGACAGTACATGTTTTTTAACGGCCCACTGGGTAAATGTGGTTCCTACACAGCCACAACAGCAACTTGGACAGGTCACGCCGCTTCCGCCTCCACGCTCTCAGGCCGTTGGTTGTGTGACAGTGTGCGACTCCGCCTCCTCATCCTCCACCGTGTCCTCAGCCTCCACTGCACGGACAAGTCTCAGTGCCCCTCCAGCATACCACGTGTGCAGGGCATGGCGGTGTCACACTGTTCTTCACATAGTTTGCCTTGGTGAATGGAGTCACACAGGGGAGAAACTGCTAAAAGTCATTCATCAAGAAATCGAATCATGGCTTACTCCACGAAAACTGGAAATGGGAACCATGGTGACCAACAACGGAAAGAACATCTTGTCTGCACTGTGACAAGGAAGTCTGAGACATGCGCCCTGCATGGCAAACGTGTTCAATCTGGTTGTCAAGTGGTTCCAGAAGTACTCCCCCCATCTGCAAGGAAACTTTGCATGCACTACAGCCACTCATACACCGCAAAGCACACCGTCCTTGAGCTTCAGCGTCAGAACGGTATTCCCCAACATAGTCTGATTTGCAACGTTTCCACCCTCCATATGTTGTACCAACTATACGAACAGAGAAAAGCCATCACCAATTTCTTGATGATCCAAGTGGATAGGGGTACTCCCTGTGTAACTTCAATGTCAACCAGTGGCAGCTCATATGTGACACTTGCCGTTTGCTCAGGCCCTTTGAGGAAGCCACATTATTATTCAGTAGTCAGGATTACGGGATGATAGACGTCATTCCACTGCGTAATTTACTATAATACGTGTTGGAAACGATGGCTGGTCAGGGCACTGGAGATGTGGCACCTACATCTCATGGCCACATGAGCCCTGTGGGGGCTGAACTGGAGGAGGGGAACAGTGGAGCACAGTTTAGATTTCGTGAGATGGGCGGTTTTTCTAGTCATATGACAGGAGAGGAGGAGCAAGAGCAGCTAGAGGGTTATGAGGAAGGCGAGACAGAGGACCCAGACACATTGTGGCAGTATGCAGTGGAGATGGAGGCAGGGAGTCTTTCTGAGTCACTTGCACAAATGGCATGATGCATGCTCACTTGCTTGCGTAGTGACCGCCGAACTGTCACCATTCGGCAGCGGGATGACTTTTGGCTCCCCACCTTATTGGACCCTCGCTTCCGGCACAAAATGGGTGCCTTTTTTACACCCACTGAGAGGGAGGACAAACTGACCTACTACAGAGACATTCTACATAGTCAGTTGGCCAATGCCTATCAGCTCCATCGTCCTTCCCCTCGCAGGTCTGACTCAGGGTCCTCTGCGCTCACCTTCCACTGCCATGGCTGCTGGGAAGGGGTGGGGTGGCAGTACTAGCTCCATCAGCAACAGACTTGGTCTACAGTCACTGATGAGTAGCTTTCTTCACCCACATAGTGAAGAAACTCATCAGCAGCATGCAGAACTGGAGCAGGACCTAAACCAGCAGGTGGTGGCATACCTTGACATGACCCTGCCAACACACCTTGAAGATCCACTGGACTTCTGGACAGCCAAACTTGATTTGTGTCCACAACTAGCAGAGTTTGCCCTGGAAAAGCTGTCCTGCCCAGCCAGTAGTGTGCCATCAGAGCCATAGTAACTCCAAGGAGAACTCGTCTGTCCACGAAAAATGTGGAGGGACTGACCTTTGTGAAGATGAATCAGGCATGAATCAGCCAGGATTTCCACCCACCAATGCCTGATGCATCAGAGTAGATTGACCATGGTGCCACACCAACACTTCACAAATATGGATAGTGCCAAACAGATTTAAGGCACTACTCCCCAGTTACAGACATTCCTCCGCATCAGACCACAATTAATTATTGAAGATATGCATTAGCTAAAACTTTACTTTTCTTAGGATAAAATTTGTTACCAAACTTTTACCAAACTTTTTTTAAATCAAACAAAAGGAAAGGTGTGCAAAAAAACCACATGTGTCACCTACATCACCAAGTATTGATGTGATGCAAAGACCGCTAAAAGATGGAAGAGAACAATGTATGGTCCATTGTACCCAGTGGGGGGGGGGGGTAAAAACTTCCCCTCTAAGGCCCTACTCTCACATTATTCCCTTCTTGGCAAGTGTTAATTGCCCTAAAAAGGGCATCCCCACATTGGAACTTCTCCCTATTTCTACCTAGAAACACTTCCATTTGCAGGGTTTTTAGGTGGAAATAGGGGCCGCCCTTTTTAGGGCGAGTAACACTTGTAAAGAAGGGAATTAATAATGGGAGAGTAGGGCCTTACAGGGGAATTTTTTACCCCCACCAGCAACAATTGACAATACGTTGTTTCCTTCCACCTTTTCGAGGAAAGTGTTACTCGTCTTAAAAGGGCGGCCCCACACAGAAACCTCTCCCTATTTCAATCTAAAAACCCTTGGAAATGGCACCTTCAGGCTATCTCATACTGCCACCATATGTTCTCCTCATGCTGATGCCAGCTCCAGGCTGTCTCATTCTGCAACTATATGGTCTCCTCTTGCTTCCACCACCTCCAGGCTGTGTCATTTAGCCACTATATGGTCTCCTTATGCTGCCGCCAACTCTAGGCTGTCATTCAGCCACTATATGGCTCTGTCATTCTGCTCTGCGAAAGTGATTCTAATAGCGACGCCTCTAATCTGCATGTTATTCTGAATGACAGTATTATTTTACTAACCCAGCACACACCCTATGTATATTACAGCAAGGCAAAGTGTTCTACACTCCTATTGAGGCTCCCTGTAGGCCTGAAATAGCCATTTTTAATACAGATTTGCCGCAAATAAATTCGGACCGAACCAAATTTTTGCGGAAAATTCTGCAAATCGGCCGCATCAAATTTTTCAAAAATTCACTCATCTCTAGTGAAAAGGAAGCAGGTTTGAAAATTATATATATTAACAATAGTGAATAACTTTACATGCCCTTCAATTTTAAGACTGAGTATTAAGAGGGGTATACCCCTTTCAATTATTATACTATTCCTCTTTAACAATAAATACTCCTACAAAACTTTTCACATTTCATGTTTCCTACTAAACTTTTCATAATTCATGTTGCAATACAAGAAAGAATGATAAAAAAAAAATTAAATTTAAAAAAAGTTAGTCTATTTTCAGAAATTTGCCCACCACACGTACTATTGTTGATATAGAATTTATCACCTACAATGAAAGCAATCCTGCTCTTAGTATTAAGTCAAAATCCATCTACCATCTGTTGTACACATGAGGCTCAGTACAAGCGAGATAGGATGAAGATAACTGCTGAACATATACATTTAGGGAATGTTACACAAGTTCAGCTGTAAATTACTGTTGAATGTACTGAATAGCCTAAATCCACCTTGAATCGAGGCGAGGATTTACAGGGAAGAAATTCCCGAAAGAGAAGTTTTTACGATGAAAAGATGGCCTATCCGAGGGCTCACGGTTTTTCTTTTCCTTTCCTTCCTTTTACTACAATCTCCATTTTATCTTCGGATGTCTACCCTCCACAGGATTCAAGACTATTTAGGATTTTGGAAGGTGTGAGAAGGATTTGAAAACATTAATGAGAGATAAAAATGGAACATTTGAGAGCTTATAAACCAAGAGGGAATCCTAAAATGAAATATATAGCACAGCTCTGCTTCTTATATGATATCAAGATTCCTGAAGGATTTAGGCAGCACAAAGAGAGTCAGTGGAGCAGAGCCCTGCAGAGTGCATGGATGTAAAAAGTTGGCTCTGGACAAAACTTTTTTTTTTTTTTTTTTTTTTTTAACATCAGCTTGCCTGGAGACAATGGGGGCTGTAAAAGCCCCCTAAATGACTAGATGTGGGCATAAATCATTGTACTCTACAGGAATTAGCCTTGCTGTATGGATATCACATGCCGCTGTTTATCTTTTGTTCTCCCCATGCACTCACGGTGGAGAAGTTTCATATTTAAAGCTAATAATGTGGGACTGGAACATACGGAAAGCAGGGCTTGTTTACAAGGGTACTATGTTATATCTTATTTTGCTACCTCATATGTCCTTTTTATTCCTCATACATCCACAACCATGGCCACCATGAAAAGTAACCAGCTCACATGAATGTACCGAGCCCTATTGCAATCTTGAATTCTTTCTGACTAATTCGGTCAGGGCCAGCCTAAGAGGTTACCAAGAAAAGCAGCCACCTAAGATAAGGGCAAAATGACCTTGAAGGCTGAAAGAGGCAATAACAAAACAGCTTATCTCCCTTGCTGCAGTGATTGGACCTGTACAACTGGTGCCTCTGGCACAGTGTAATAGAACAAAGGGATCAATCCAGCACTTCAGGTTTAAAATCACTTTATTCCTAAAATAAGTGACTGCACAACACACCTTCACCTTTAGCACATGCGCTCTTTACCATCTTTTGAGGAAGAGCGAATGCACTCGAAACACGTCAAGATGTTTGAGTAATGGAATGTGAAGGTGTGCTGTGCAGTCACTTATTTTGAGAATAAAGCAGTTTTGAACATGAAGTGCTGAATAGACCGCTTCCTTCTATTACACTGTAGACTGAAAGGGAAACATGCTCTACTCTCGTCAAGCTTAAGGTGTGGTGACTCCCAAACCAAAACCTATGGCAAGACCTGATTCAGGATTAGTGTTGCTCGCGAATATTCGCAATTTTCGCATATGTTAATTTTTCGCATACGCGAATTTTCGCATATGTGAAAATAAAACGGGAATATTACAAATATGCGAATTTAGCGAATATATGACGAATATTCGTCCATATATTCGCGAATATTCGCGAATTAGAATATGGCCTATGCCGCTCAACACTATTCAGGATCTACCTCTCTATCTGCATAGGTTGATACTGTAGTAGTTACCCTAAGGAGGCCAGGGACTGAGGCCTAAACCACTACATACAAGGAATGGGATCTAGGGACAATAGCTGGCCATATACATTAGATAACGGTTGGCTATTTTGCTGACAGGTTTTTATTCCAAACTCCCATACACCTATATTCCAGGCTTGAATAAGTGTGCACATATTCTTAGCAGAGGGAAGGGAAGAACCCCAATGCTAGATATCTCTGGAGGGGGCTTAGTTCCTTTGAAAACAAAAATATTGAGCTATGTTGAAATCCAACTCTCTAAACCTTCTGTTCCCTGACATACTGTACCCTTGGGTTAGAGTTGGTATACCTACATACATGTAAGATGATCAGGTGATCCTAAAAAACAGCGTGTTTGGCAAGATTCATCTAATGTGTATTGATATTTTAAGACACTAAGGCTAGGATTCCACTTGTTTTTTTTTTTTTCCAGTGTTATTTTTTTTTTCACAGAAATAAACGCCAGAAAAAAATCCCCAGTGCAATTTCCTGCTTCTGATGTTTTTTTTCTGGCTTTTTTGCATTTTAGTTGAATCATCATTTTTGGCCCTTTGGCATTTTTTAAGGAAATTTGTATTTTTTATAATGAACTTTTAATACATTTTTATAATTGTTTTTCTCTATTTTTTAGTTAGTACTACAACTCCCAGCATGGAACAGACTTTTCCATGATGGGAGTAGTAGTACATGTACTAACAGACATATCGCCCCGGGTGTCCCTCTTGACACCCGATGCGATCATCCATAATATAGCAGAGATGCGGAGTGGCTCTATACAGCACTCGCATCTCTGCTCTGTACTCCGGCCAGTGATCTGAATAGAAATTCACATCACACATTCATATTTTCCACCTAGAGCGGGGATTGGCCAGATGGTTGTAGCCAATCACAGCTCTCAGAGGGAAATATGAATGAGTGATGTTCTATTCATTTCACCGGCCGGCCAGGGTATAGTGCAGAGGTGCATGCGCTGTAGAGAGCCGCTCTGCATCTCTGCAATAGATAGGACCATCGCATCGGGTGTCAGGAGTGACACCCGCTGTGATCTGTCCTTAACTGCTGGTACTACTACTCTAAACATGGAGCACACTCTGCTCCATGCTGGAAACTGTAGTACCTGCATTAATAGACAGATCGCAGCAAGTGTCATTTCTGACCCTTTTTGCGATCCGTCTATTAATGCAGGTACTACAGCTCCCAGCATGGAGCAGACACCCGATGCGATCATCCATAATATGGCAGAGATGTGGAGCGGCTCTATACAGCGCTCGCATCTCTGCTCTGTACTCCGGCCAGTGATGTTAATAGATATTTTCCACCCAGAGTGGGGATTGGCCAGATGGTTGCAGCCAATCACAGCTCTCAGCGGGAAATATGAATGAGTGATGTTCTATTCATATCACTGGCCGGAGTGCAGTGCGGAGATGCGGAGCACAGGAGAAAGCCACTCCGCATCTCTGCAATAGATAGTACGATCGAATCGGGTGTCAGAAGTGACACTTGCTGTGATGTGTCCTTAACTGCAGGTACTACTGCTCCCAACATGGAGCACACTCTACTCCATGTTGGGAGCTGTAGTACCTACAGTTAAGGAAAGATCACAGCGGATGTCACTCCTGACACCCGATGCAATCCTTCTTTATAATGTATAGATGCGTATATACATACACCTATTCATATTTCCCACAGAGAATTGTGGTTAGCTGGAACCATCTGGCCAATCACAGCTCTCTGTGGGAAATAGGAATAGGTGTATACATACGGCAGCGCAGGGGACCATAGAAGAGCGGCCGGCCGCATCTATAAATTATACAGAAGGATCGCAACGGACCCAGGGCGATCTGTCAATTAGTACTGGTACTACTACTCCCATCATGGAACAGTGTGTTCCATGCTGGGTGTAGTAGTACCACCTAAAAAAATTTAAGTGAAAAGCACACACACTACATTTTTATTATTATCAGCTAAATTTTTAGTGCCCTGCCCGCACACATAAATTGATCCCTGTTTAAAAATGTATAAATTTTGTTATAAAAAAGATTTCGTTAAATACAATTTTTTCCATCACTACTGTATCTTTTTATTACTTTTTTAATGGTACCCTACGGAATTTTATTAGAAGAGGTATCTCCATCACTTTTTTGGATCACTAAAGTCCAAAAAAGAATAAAAATCGCCTGCAAAAATGCCAAAGTTAAAACCCACATGGCGTTTTTCTTGGCGTTTTTTTACTTCCATAGACTTCTATTGGAGAAAAACGCCACAATTTCAGGGAAAAACACGCCATAGGTTCAACATGCTGCGATTTAGCAAAACCACCAAGGAGCTGGAAAAAACCAAAAAAGATTGAAAAAACGCCAAAAGGATTAAAAAGAAACATCCAAACTGAAAAATGCCAATTGATTTACAGCTAACATCTGGCCACAGCATTTTTTGGCCGAAAAATGCCACGCGGCAGAATTGGCGTTTTTCTTGCCGTTTTTCCCCCCAAAAAAACAAGTGGAATTCCCCCTAAACCCCTTGTGTACTAAGCTGTGAAATTGTGATATTGCTTAAATATTGTCATTTCTACATTAAACATGCAACTTTTTTTTACAAATATATGCCAAGGGGGCATAAAGACGTGATAAAGGTGGCTGTTTGGAGAGGGGGTCTTGTTGGGGGCACGCCAAAAAATTTCTTTAATCAATATTGGCTATCCTTACTCCACTGAAGCAGACCACTGGGGGAGATTTATCAAAACCTGTCCAGAGGAAAAGTTGCTGAGTTGCCCATAACAACCAATCAGATTGCGTCTTTCAGTTTTGAAAAAAAAGTTTCTGAAAAATGAAAGAAGCAATCTGATTCGTTGCTATGGTCAACTCAGCAACTTTTCCTCTGGACAGGTTTTGATAAATCTCCTCCATTGTCTCCACCTAAATGTATGTTTAGGGGTAGACAATGTAGACAATTTCAGTGTAAAGCTGGTTCTTCATTATTACCTGCAAGACAGGAAAGTACACCAGTATAGTGTTCCCCAACTGTGATTTTTACTATTGAAGTAATTTCAAGAAATCACCCCAAAAATATGCAGGTACTTCCTGCCACCCCATACTATGCAATATCTGGATGAATCAATTCAGATTGAGACCTCACTACATTTATATATGAAGTTTAAAGGGGTTCTCAGAAGCATACATCACCAATTCTTCATTGGTCAGTGTTCCATTTTTAACTAATCATATGTGACCCGCAAGCGCTGCTCTGCCCCCCCCCCCCCATTAATTATCAGCCCAGCTCTACTACTCACATATGTCACCCGCAAGCGCTGCCCTCCTGGTCCTCCTGTTTGTTGCGGCTGCCGGCGCTGAAACTCTATACCAGTGGTCTTCAACCTCCAGATGTTGCAAAACTACAACTCCCAGCATGCCCGGAGCACGCCGGGAATGCTGGGAGTTGTAGTTTTGCAACATCAGGAGGTACTCAGATTGCAAAGCTCTATACTGTATCCCTATGCCCGGGCTGCAAAAGGTAAACAAAATAAACTTTAACTCACCTTCCCCCTCGGTCCGGACCTGCTTCCCAGGGAATGGAACGTCGGAAAGCCGTCAGCCTATGACCGACCGCAGCGATGTTCCGCCTTGGCCAGTGATAGGTTGAGCTCACTGTCATGACAGTGGGCTCAGCCTATCACCGGCTGAGGCGGAACATCGCTGCGGCCGGTGATAGGCTGATGGCTGCCGACGTTCACATCCCCAGCGTAAGGTCGACGTCGTAACATCCGTTAGTTTATTTTGTTTACCTTTTGCAGCCCGGACATGGGGATACAGTATAGGGATACCACACAGTATAGAGAGTGTCAGCGCCGGTGGCCGAAACAAACAGGAGGACGAGGAGAGCAGTGCTTGCGGGTGACATGAGTAGTCCCCCTAATGGGGACAGTGCAGCGCTGGGCTAATAATTAATTTTGGGGGAGTGGGGGGGGAATACCGTTATATAACGTGGAACCGCCATAAATTACAAAAATACCGCGATACACATATTTGGCCATACCGCCCAGCCCTACCTTTAAAGGGGTACTCCGGTGCTTACACATCTTATCCCCTATCCAAAGGATAGGGGATAAGATGCCTGATCGTGGGAGTCCCGCAGCTGGGGACGCCCGTGATCATGCACACGGCACCCCGTTTGTAATCAATCTCCGGAGCGTGTTCGCTCCGGGTCTGATTACAGTCGACCGCAGGACTGGCGGCGTGTGACGTCACGCCTACGCCCCCGTGTGACGTCATGCTCCACCCCTCAAAGCAAGCCGACGGGAGGTGGCGTGATAGCTGTCACACCCCCTCCCGTAGGCTTGCAATGAGGGGCGGAGCGTGACGACACACGGGGGCGGAGGTGTGGCGACACACACCGCCGGCCCTGCGGTCGACCGTAATCAGACCTGGAGCGAACACGCTCCGGGGACTGATTACAAACGGGGTGCCGCGTGCATGATCACGGGCGTCCCCAGCTGTGGGACTCCTGCGATCAGGCATCTTATCCTCTATCCTTTGGATAGGGGATAAGATGTGTAAGCACCGGAGTACCCCTTTAAGACCATCACAATGAAGGGACTATGAGTAGCTATGCATGGAACCGCAGCTAGTCCTATTCAACTATAACATTTGCAGGAGCACTGCAGCGCCTCTATGTTAGTGATTGGTGGGTGTCTATTAAATCAGACTCCCATAATCAAACATTTATGGCCACCAAGGCTAAAGTCCAAAATAACCTTTATAATAAACCTGAGGGTTTGTGTTCGTAAATATCTTACTATGAGTGAATGCTGGAACTCACAGTTGAGCGCTGGATGGAAATCAATGAATCCAACAGTAAACCTACAGAATGACTGGATTGTGAAGCATTGAGGGTTATTGTATTCTCACTTTGCATTTCAAGAAATAATCACCTGCAAGTGTGAGGCAGCAGGAACCTATAATGTATTGAGAATATAATGTAATAAAAATGTGTTGAGTTGTGCATTGAGCCAGAAGGCTCTGATTTAAATTGGTTTGGCCCAGATTTATTCCAGATTTGGAAGATGGACTTATCCTGGAGTCTGTATTGTATATTGCAAGTGACTATGTGACTGCTGGTTTTGTAGCGAGTGAACACAGGGTATGTCTTACACATCTTTATTTGCCAATGGTGATACATTTCCAACAATTCTTTGTGCAGTGTATGTTTTGTCTCGCTTCTTAAAACATTGACAATGATGGTTGGTTTAATGGGGCCCCTTGGTTCTTTATTCTTTCCAGCTAATGCAAGAAGTATGATGCTGTTCCAAGAATAGATTCATTGTTCAGTCTCTTAAAGGGAATTTTCTGAGATTTTCAGTTGATGGACCAGACATTGCTATATGATTGGTGAAGACGGAGGGGTGGGGGGGGGGGGGGCTGGAGCTCTGCAGTATCTGGTACTTCAGCTTGGCCCCACTTACTGAAATAGACTAAGCTTCATTGGCTTCAAAGTCAACAACAAATAAGGTTCTTCTCTGCTAGGCCTTTTGGGCCCTATATTAGAACTACTTTATGGTTTCCTAGCTTTGGGGCAATGGAGAATCTACTGGTACTCTGATGGGCCAGTACAACTCTGCACTGTAGCAAGCACCTCCAGAGATTGTGGTGCACCAGACACCACCTTTTAGGTATGTGAAACTTGAAGCACATTAGGGGGAATTCATTAAGAGTGGTGATGGCGAACATATTTTTACCCCATTAATTTGTGTGGTGGAAGCTGTGTACTTGCACCAGATTTCTTACATGGTGCGGGGCATGTGATAAATCTGGTGCTCATTACATTTCTTACTTCAGTACTCCACTTTGTATGGTGCTCCATCTGCGACTTTTTGTTGCGACTTTTTAATAATACTGGGGTGAATTTATGATTTGTTTTACCCAGTGACTATTTGCGACAAAGTTTTGTGACTTTTCATTTACAAGGTTATTCAAAAAGTTATTCACATACCAAATGGTGATTTCAAGTGATATCATGCAGTGGTCAGAAAATGAGGATGTTTTTAATTTTTTTAGTCAACTTAAGTGTATGCTTTACAAATATATTATTACTGCTAAAATGTGGCTGAATGGTTCCCAAAACAGCACCACATCTGTCATCAGGTTGTGTGTGGAACTGCAACTCTGTTCCATTAAAGTAAATGGAGCCAAGTTGTAATGTCCCATACAACCTGAAGACAGATGTGGCACTCTTTTTGGAATAAATTAGATCTGTTTTTCTATTCTTGGATATCCTCTTTAAAGCCAAGTCTCTTTGGTCAACTCAGATCAAGCGTTATTCATGTACAAAGACTGTCTGTTTTTCAGACTACCTTATCATGTACGGACAAAACAGGTGTCTGACTCTTTGGGCTGTGTGCATCTTTGATGAGTTTCTAACATGCACTTTTTGTTTTGACTAGTGAAATCAATGGGCGTTCACTAATCAAAACAGAAAAATGCAAACATGCACATGGTGAACGGAGTCTTTACCGGTTAACAACCAAGGATGTGTATACACGTCCTTGGGCCGTTAACTGTGTATGGCCTGGGCAACCGACTCCAGCCCGCGCCATACCGGCCGGCCCCCAGCTGATTCATGTAGCTGGGAGGTGCCGTTAATAGCCGAAATGCGGCTATCGCTGCGGTCGGCTATTAACCCTTTAGATCACCACTGTCAAAGCTGACAGTGGCGTCTAAAGGGACCTTTAAACACTCCCTGGTGGTCCAGTGGGGTGGACCGACCCCCCTCCCTGCAGCGTGATCACGGTAGCTGGAGGGCTTATCTCTTCTTTTTTCCTGGTCCTGGCTCTTGGATTGGTAAAGCCTGGCTGGACCAGAGCACACAGATCAATATAGTTCTATGGAACTACATTGATCTATATGAGGAATCTAATGATTCCTCATAAAAGTCCCCTAAGGTAGGGGTTCTCAACCAGTGGTACGCGTACCCCTAGGGGTACACCACCGGTTGTGCGGGGGTACGCTGACAAATACCAGTCATGCATTGGCAAGTATTCGTCAGCGCAGAGCGGGTAATAGGCCGCGGCAGCTCTTTGTAAACTACCACGGCCACAGCTGTGGCTACTATACGGGAGCTGAATGGTTGCCAGGCAGACGTGTGATGTCCCCTGACGCTGCGCAGAGGTGCCGCACAGCGCAGGAGGACGTCACCCTTCTGTTCGGCCCCACCGTACGGGACTCTGGGAACGGGACTTTGGGAGCACCGTATACCCAAACATGCCAGGTAATGTAATAAACTAAGAGTATGGGAGGATCGGATGGGGGGGGGGGGGGTAGAAATAATGGCACAAGGGCATTAAGATGGAGGGGGGAGGATAATGGCAAAAGGGGATCAAGGGGGGGGGGGGGATTATGGTACAGGGTGATTAAGATGGAGGGGGGTGATGATTATTTCCCCCCTCCAGCTTAATCCCCTGTGCCATTATTCCCCCATCCCTATGATCCCCTTTGCCATATCGGATAATAGTGACACAAGGGGAGTAAGATGGAGGGGGGGGGGGATAATGGCAAAAGGGGATCAGAGGGAGGGGGGAATAATGGCACAAGGGGATTAAGTATCGCATTAGTATAAAGGTATGCACACGCCATTATGGAAATTGTTACTCATTTTGTCCGCGTGTACCCCTCGTGTAAGTTTTGCGCGAATGTATGCACGAGGTGTACCTGCGGACATACTTTGACCCTTAGGGGGTACAGTTGCAAAAAAAGGTTGAGAACCACTGCCCTTAGGGACTAATAAAGTGTAAAAAAAAGTTTAATAAAAGTTAAAAAAAAACTAAAAAACATAAACATTAACCCCCTTCCATGTTAAAAGTTTAAATCACCCTCTTTTCCCAAATTCCACATAAAAAATGTATCAACATAATAAAAATAAACATATGTGGTATCGATGCATGTGTAAATGTCCTAACTGTAGCTCCGCCCCTAGTAATGACATCATTAGGGGTGGAGCTACAGCCGGGAGCCAGGCTGGTAAGTGTAATGCTCTGTTTACATTGTCCGTTTTGTATAATGTGAACAGACCCTTCTGGCAGTGTCCTCCCAGGCAGGGAGACTCCAGCTGTTGCTAAACTACAACTCACAGCATGCCCAGACAGCCAAAGGCTGGGCGTTGTAGTTTAGCAAAAATTGTAGGCTCTCTGTTTGGGAAGATATTGCATTATGGGTGCTTTCCCAAGCGGAGAGCGCCAAAAATGTCCTAACTATTTTTTGAGTTTCTTTTTTCTTCTTGTTTCAGATCTGTGTATGCAGAGGATTACAGCGGATTCGCAGGACTACTGCAGATGAATTGGATTTTTTTTCCTTTTAATAAAATGGTTAACGAGGGCTGTGGGGGAGTGTTTTTTTAAATAATTTTCCCAATGTAATCCATTACTAATGAATCAATTACTAAGCCGGGCTTAGTGTTAGCCCAAAAACAGCTAGCGCTAACCCCCAATTATTACCCCGGTACCCACCGCCACAGGGGTGCCAGGAAGAGCCAGTTCCAACAGGCCCAGAGCAGAAAAAATGGCACTCCTGGGCCTAGGAGGTAACAGGCTGGCGTTATTTAGGCTGGGGAGGGCTAGTTACAATGGTCCTCGCCCACCTTGGTAACATCAGGCTGTTGCTGCTTGGTTGGTATCTGGCTGTGACTGAAAATACGGGGAACCCTATGCGTTTTTTTATTTATTAAAAACCACATAGGGTTCCCCGGCTTTTTATTCTCAGCCAGATACCAACCAAGCAGCAACAGCCTGACGTTACCAGGGTGGGCAAGGACCATTGTTACCGGCCCTCCCCAGCCTAAATAGCGCCAGCCTGTTACTGCTTAGGCTCAGGAGCTCCATTTTGATGCTCCTGGCCTGTCGGCTTTTCCGGCACCCCTGTGGTGGTGGGTACCGGGGTAATAATTGGGGGTTAGCGCTAGCTGTTTTTGGGTCTAACGCTAAGCCCTGGCTTAGTAATGGATTGCATCTATTAGACAGCTTCCACTACTAAGCCTGAAAATTCAATAAAAAAAGGACACATTAGAAAAACAATTTTATTTTAAAAAACACTCCCCCACAGCCCTCATTAACCATTGTATTAAAAGGTAAAAAAATCCATTTCATCTGCAGTAGTCCTCCGAATCCACCGTAATCCTCTGCATACACGGATCTGAAACGAGAAGGAAACAAAAAACCCACAAAATATTGGTTAGTACATTTTTGACGCTGTCCGCTGGGGAGAGCACCCATAATGCAATGTCTTCCCAAACAGGGAGCCTCCAATTGTTGCAAGACACTGCCAGAAGGGTCTGTTCACATTATACAAAAGGTAAAATGTGAACAGAGCCTCACACTTACCAGCCTGGCTCTTGTCTGTAGCTCTGCCCCCTAAGGACGTCATTACTAGGGGGCAGAGCTACACGGACCCAGCCGGGACTGAAGGGAGGTAAGGGGACTTCACTTCATTTTCTGTATACACTATATACAGCTATCTATAGATAGCTGTATATAGTGTATACCGCCCAAAGGGTTAACCTACACTGTCCAGCAGTGTAAGTTAACTCTTTCCTTGCCAGGCTCGTGCAAGGTAAGAGGGGTTAAATGAGCCAGCATTGTTGTGTACTGTATACACATTACAGGCTCACTGTAAGTTTTTGCTGAGCAGTAGATATAGGACGTATACTGTATCTACTGCTCAGCATCAGCTGTTCTCCCAACTCTTTAGTGGTGAACACAGCTGAGTCCCTGAAATTCACATCAGGAGGATCGCAACGGGTGTCAGGAGTGACACTTGCTGTGATCTGTCCCTTACTGCAGGTACTACTACTCCCAACATGGAGCACACTCTGCTCCATGCTGGGAGCTGTAGTACCTGCATTAATAGACAGATTGCAGCGAGTGTCACTCCTGACACTCAATGCAATTGTCCTGTATAATATATAGATGCGGTCGGCTGCTCTGATGTATATTTACACCTATTCATATTTCTTATGTCAAAAATTGCATTACAGTGTACCTGTCATTTACAAAAACTTTTTATTTGATGCAGATAATACCATTTAATATGTATTTCTAATATACATTGGTTACAAAATGTGTATATTTTTGGGTGAAAAAAGTGCTGTCTCTGCAGCTATTGCCTGTGTGCAGGGCTGGTGCAAGAATTTTTGTCACCCTAGGCGAAAGTGAATTTTGCCACCCAGTGGCTCCACCCTTTGACGTGCCCCACCTTACAACTGGGGTGACACACTGTAACAAACATCCTCCTCATGTAATCTCCTTACTACTGGGGTGACACACTGTAACAAACCTCCTCATGTAATCTCCTTACTACTGGGGTGTCACACTGTAACAAACGCCCTCTGCATGTAATCTTCTTACTACTGGGGTGTCACACTGTAACAAACCCCCTCCTCGTGTTATCTCCTTACTACTGGGGTGACACACTGTAGCAAACCTCATCCTCATGTAATCTCCTTACCACTGGAGTGACACACTGTAACAAACTTACTCCACATGTAATTTCTTTACAACTGGAGTGACACACTGTAACAAACCCCCTCCTCATGTCATCTCCTTACTACTGGGGTGACACACTGTAACAACCCTCCTCCTCATGTAATCTCTTTACTACTGGAGTGACACACTGTAACAAACCTCCTCCTCATGTAATATCCTTACTACTGGGGTGTCACACTGTAACAAACCCCCTCCTCATGTTATCTCCTTACTACTGGAGTGACACACTGTAACAAACCTCCTCATGTAATCTCTTTACTACTGGTGTGACACACTGTAAAAAAACTCCTCCTCATGTAATCTCTTTACTACTGGTGTGACACACTGTAACAAACACTAGTTTAGCAGACAGTATCACAAATAACAGTATTAGGCTACATTCACACTGCCGGAGACAACTCGGATAAGTCTGCTATTTTAGGATTGAGAAAAGCCGGAGAAAAAAATAGTGCTTGCACGGACGGACCCCATTGACTATAATGGGGTCCATTGGGATCCATTATTGGCCGTTATGACTAGAGATGAGTGAATTTTTCAAAAATTTGATTCGGCCGATTTGCCGTTATGGTTCATTGTTATTGTTTTATCAATTTTTTAAATTTTTTATTTAAGATTTAATAATAAAATGTGTGGTTACAAAAGACCAAATCCAACAAGGAGTCACATGTCACATGGTGGCACAATGACAGAGCCTAGAGGTGGCAGCAGCATGAGGAGACCATAATCTGGCAGAATGACACAGCCTGGAATTGGACACAGCAAAAGGAGACCATATAGTGGCTGAATGAGGAGACCATAGGGCCTCACAATCCCTAAGATAAAAAGATGAATTTTCAAATTTAAATTGAAGATTTATGGTAGCTAGTGCTACCATAAAAATGTTTAGGTAATGTACAAGCAGCATGAGGAGACCATATTGTGGCTGAATGACACAGCTTGGAATTTGTTGGAGAATGAGGAGAACATATGGTGGTAAATAAGACAGCCTGGAGGTGGCAGCAGCAGCATCAGGATTCCTGAAAGTGAAAAAAACAAAACAACGTAGTCTCAAGGTGATAGCAGGTGCTCAACCCCAAGTGCAATTGTGCACACATACAATGGGGCAGAGGACCTGCACCTATGGACAAGAGTGGGGTTTCAATCCTGTGGTAAATATATACAATGACATTAGCTAATCCTCAAAACTGATGTAAAAATGAGACATTAGCCAGTATATCCTTATATGAAGGACATACCTGAGCCCGCACACCACGACAAGGTTATTCATGTGATGCGGGACCTAACCACTAACCTTTTTTCCTGGCCAGATACATAGAACCAGGAACCAGATATACAGCAGCCTAAGGTCCAACTTGCAGACTGCTCCCCAGTCGCCTCCAGTGTGTACTAGGCACACATACAATGGGAGGGGGGAGACAGGTTACAAGCCCCACCCTTGCTGGTCTATATAAAGCAGGCCTCACAGGTGAAACCCCCAACGCTACCCAATAAGATAAAAGAGCGCATTGGTATAAGCCTTAAAAGACGCTTGCCGGATTATATTTGCATGGACATGGCTATAGCAGGAAACTCAACCCCAAGTGCAATTGTGCACCTTCGCTGGGGTGGAGGCCCTGCACCTGTGAACGGTTGCTAAGGGCGATATCCCCAGCAAAAAATGCATACAATGGAGGATGCCTGTAGACGGTCACAAGTACCACAATCACATCCTGACACCTGATAAACGTGTATGTGGATGCGTACAACATGAAAGTGACCTGGAGACAGAGTGGTGCGGTGGCTGGCAATACCATTACCCGGTGAAGAAGGTGGGTGCAAAAAGGTCTGATGTGGTCAATCTACTCTGATGCATCAAGCATTGGTGGGTGGAAATCCTGGCTGATCCATGCCTGATTCATCTTCACAAAGGTCAGTCTCTCCAAATTTTTCGTGGACAGACAAGTTCTCCTTGGGGTGACTTTGGCCCCGGCCGCGCTAAACACCCGCTATGATGCCACACTAATGGCCGGGCAGGATAGCTTTTCCAGGGATAACTCTGCTAGTTGCGGCCACAAATCAAGTTTGGCTGCCCAGAAGTCCAGCAGATCTTCAAGTTGTCTTGGCATGGGCATGTCAAGGTATGCCACCACCTGCTGGTTCAGGTCCTGCTCCAGGTCTACCTGCTGCTGATGAGTTGCTTCACTATGCGGGTGAAGAAAGCTACTCATCAGCGACTGTACACCCAGGCTGCTGCTGAAGGAGGTGGTCCTGCTCCTGCCACCCCACCCCTCCCCAGCAGCCATGGCAGTGGAAGGTGAGCACAGAGGGCCCCCCGAGTCAGACCTGCAAGAGGATGGACGATGGCGCTGATAGGCATCAGCCAACTGACTACGTAGGATGTCTCTGTAGTAGGTCAGTTTGTCCTCCCTCTCAGTGGGTGTAAAAAAGGAGTTTGACGGCCGTATTTGACGGGGCATTCCGGCAGTGGGAAAGGGGCCTTAGATAGATACACAGCTCAGCAGACAATATCACACATAGAGGGATTAGATACACAGCTCAGAAGACAGATCATACATGGGGTATTAGATACAAGGGCTCAGCAAAAAGTATCATACATGAGGGAATTAGATACACAGTTCTGTAGACAGATCACACATGGGGGGTTAGATGTAAATGCTCAGCAAACAGTATCACACATGGGGAATTAGATACACAGCTCATCAGACAGATCACGCATGAAAGGAGTCTCGCCAGGTCAGTGTCTCTTCCCTCTCTCTGACTCTGAGGTCAGGAATGCCCGATAGTTGTGACTCAACTTTTCACCCTGGTTTCACTGAAGACATGTTTAGTGCAGTAGGTAAGGCAAGGACACGTTGGGGGAGGGAGCAGCACTCCTCCATCAGGATAAAGTGAGCAGAAAAGCAGCGGCAATGTGGTTGGGGGGGGAGAGGGTTTTGAAGCGAGTGGTATGGTGGATCTTGCATGATGAGGAGCAGGAGGGGGGGTGTACAGTGGAATCTTGTAGCACTCCTCGAGCAACATGCATGTTGTGGGATGGGGTGCTGTCACAGACAATCGCTGCTTTTGCAGCACTGCTCCAGCATGATTAGGCCTGGGGGAGGGCATGTGTGTCGTCAGTGGAGCGCTGCGTGCCGCGGTCCTCCAACATGGGGCGGGGAGTGCTAACAGGGCTGCACTAGGTGGTTGAAAGAGGGTGCTCTCGGCGGGTGCCAAGTTTGCCTTTAGGCAAAGCTGGCCTTGCCTGTGTGTCTTGTCTGGGGCAAAATGCAGGAAGTGTGGGTGGACAAGCAGGACTCTGTGGACAAGTAGGACTCTGTAGTAGGGCTTTGTAGCAGGGCTCTGTACACTGAAGAACAAGCATGGCTCTATACAGTGAGGACAAGCAGGGCTCTGTGCACTGAGAACAAGCAGGGCTCTGTACACTGAGGCCAAGCAGGGTTCTGTACATTGAGGACAAGCAGATCTCTGTACACTTAGCACAATCATGGCTCTGTACACTGAGGACAAGCAGAGCTCTGTACACTTAGGACAGGCGGGGCTCTGTACACTGAGGACAAGCAGGGCTCTGTACACTGAGGACAAGCAGGGCTCTATACTGAGGACAAGCAGGGCTCTGTACACTGAGGACAAGCAGAGCTCTGTAGCCTGTACACTGAGGACAAGCAGGGCTCTGTGCAGTGAGAACAAGCAGGGCTCTGTATACTGAGGACAAACAGGGCTCTGTACACTGAGGACAAGCAGGGATCTGTACATAGAGGACAAGCAGATCTCTGTACACTTAGCACAAGCATGGCTCTGTACACTGAGGACAAGCAGGGCTCTGTACACTGAGGACAAGCAGGGCTCTGTACACTGAGGACAAGCAGGGCTCTGTACACAGAGGACAAGCAGGGCTCTGTACACTGAGGACAAGCAGGGCTCTGTACACTGAGGACAAGCAGGGCTCTGCACTGAGATCAAGCAGGGCTCTGTACACTGACGACAAGCAGGGCTCTGTACACTGAGGACAAGCAGGGCTCTGTACACAGAGGACAAGCAGGGCTCTGGACACTGAGGACAAGCAGGGCTCTGTACACTGAGGACAAGCAGGGCTCTGTACACTGAGGACAAGCAGGGCTCTGTACACTGAGGACAAGCAGGGCTCTGCACTGAGATCAAGCAGGGCTCTGTACACTGAGGACAAGCAGGGCTCTGTATACTGAGGACAAGCAGGGCTCTGTATACTGAGGACAAGCAGGGCTCTGTACACTTACGACAAGCAGGGCTCTGTACACTTATGACAAGCAGGGCTTGTTACAGTGAAGACAAGCAGGGCTCTGTACAGTGAGGACAAGCAGGGTTCTGTACGCTGAGGACAAGCAGGGTTCTGTATGCTGAGGACAAGCAGGGCTCTGTATGCTGAGGACAAGCAGGGCTCTGTACGCTGAGGACAAGCAGGGCTCTGTACGCTGAGGACAAGCAGGGCTCTGTATACTGAGGACAAGCAGGGCTCTGTACACTTACGACAAGCAGGGCTCTGTACACTTATGAAAAGCAGGGCTTGTTACAGTGAAGACAAGCAGGGCTCTGTACAGTGAGGACAAGCAGGGTTCTGTTCGCTGAGGACAAGCAGGGCTCTGTATGCTGAGGACAAGCAGGGCTCTGTATGCTGAGGACAAGCAGGGCTCTGTACGCTGAGGACAAGCAGGGCTCTGTACACTGAGGACAAGCAGGGCTCTGTACACTGAGGACAAGTAGGACTCTGTACACTGAGGACAAGCAGGGCTCTGTACACTGAGGACAAGCAGGGCTCTGTACACTGAGGACAAGCAGGGCTCTGTACACTGAGGACAAGCAGGGTTCTGTACACTGAGGACAAGCAGGGCTCTGTACAGTGAGGACAAGCAGGGCTCTGTACAGTGAGGACAAGCAGGGCTCTGTACACTGAGGACAAGCACGGGTCTTTACATTGAGGACAAGCAGGCCTCTGTACACTGAGGACAAGCAGGGATCTGTACACTGAGGACAAGCAGGGCTCTGCACTGAGATCAAGCAGGGCTCTGTACACTTAGGACAAGCAGGGCTTTGTACACTGAGGACAAGCAGGGCTCTGTACACAGAGGACAAGCAGGGCTCTGTACACTGAGGACAAGCAGGGCTCTGTACACTGAGGACAAGCAGGGCTCTGCACTGAGATCAAGCAGGGCTCTGTACACTGAGGACAAGCAGGGCTCTGTATACTGAGGACAAGCAGGGCTCTGTATACTGAGGACAAGCAGGGCTCTGTACACTTACGACAAGCAGGGCTCTGTACACTTACGACAAGCAGGGCTTGTTACAGTGAGGACAAGCAGGGTTCTGTACGCTGAGGACAAGCAGGGCTCTGTATGCTGAGGACAAGCAGGGCTCTGTATGCTGAGGACAAGCAGGGCTCTGTACGCTGAGGACAAGCAGAGCTCTGTACGCTGAGGACAAGCAGGGCTCTGTACGCTGAGGACAAGCAGGGCTCTGTACGCTGAGGACAAGTAGGGCTCTGTACACTGAGGACAAGCAGGGCTCTGTACACTGAGGACAAGCAGGGCTCTGTACACTGAGGACAAGCAGGGCTCTGTACACTGAGGACAAGCAGGGTTCTGTACACTGAGGACAAGCAGGGCTCTGTACAGTGAGGACAAGCAGGGCTCTGTACAGTGAGGACAAGCAGGGCTCTGTACACTGAGGACAAGCACGGGTCTTTACATTGAGGACAAGCAGGCCTCTGTACACTGAGGACAAGCAGGGCTCTGTACACTGAGGACAAGCAGGGCTCTGTACACTGAGGACAAGCAGGGCTCTGTACACTGAGGACAAGCAGGACTCTGTGGAGTGAGGCTCTATGAAACACCCCCGATTCACACAGCAGGCTGATTTACAGGCCAGGACCCTGCACCTATACTTCCTGTATTTTGTCTGTGCATAAACACACACAGGCAATAGCTGCAGGGACAAGACAGCATTTTTTCCACCCAAAAATATACACATTTTTTAACCAATGTATATTACAAATATGCATATAATGTTAATATTTATATTATATAAAAAGTTTTAGCAAATGACAGGTACACTCTAAAAGTTATAGTCATCAATCATCCATTTACCAGCAGATGATGGAGAAGTGTTTGGTGTGTGTTGTGTAGCTGTGTGTGTTAGTGCAGCTTGTTCAGCACTCTACTACATTTCTTTATGCGACCCAAAGCAGTTTGGCCAGCGATCACTACGTGAACAATTTAGATTTGGCTGGAGTTGTCTTATGGCATTGAAGTCAGATTTTGTGCTTTTTCTCAGGCTCCTTTGGTGCCCATTCTCTGGGATAATACGGCTACTTTTCTGAAACCGCATATTGTGATAGTTAATGTAATACACTGACATCTGAGAAATAACTGTACTTGTTCATGAAAGTAGCTGGTATGGTAGATCTGCTGTGAAATGTTTCACAGATTTGTTTATGTTTGCAGGTTTCTATCTGGAATGTCTGTGAAAAGTAATATTCCTTCTCTCCACTCAACACTCGAAAGAATGAAAAAGCTGTTTGCCAACATAAATTGAACATTTTTGGATGTAGTCGGTGAAAGTTTTCAATAAAAACCTTAGCTGTTAAAAATTTGCCCATATACATATAGATAGATATATAAAGATAATTGCAGCACACAAAAGAAGTCTATCCAAAAGTAACTTTATTTCATGATTCCAGTGATACAAAAGGACAGCAACGTATCTGCAGCCTCACGCCGCCATTAAAAGGCGGCGTGAGGCTGCAGAAACATTGCTGTCCTTTTGTATCACTGGAATCATGAAATTGATTCACGTTTGGATAGACTTCTTTTGTGTTCTGCAAGTATCTTCATATACAGTGATCCCTCAACTTACAATGGCCTCAACATACAATGGTTTCAACATATAATGGTCTTTTCTGGACCATTGTAACTTGAAATCAGACTCAGCATACAATGCTATGGACAGTCCAGATCGGCGAAACATGTCAATGGCTGGAAGAACTGACCAATTAGAATGGGCATTCACTGATACAAAACTTGTATTACTGAAGTGCATGCACTGACTGGTGTCTGGTAGCACCTCCCTACAGTACAGGGAGGTACTGCATGTTCTGTACTACTCTTTACCTGTGCCACAGTTAACTGCTCCTTTGGAAACAAAGTAAGGTCGGCTCCATTTTACTTTTTTAGGACATTGCGTGTACTGTACAGGACCCTGAAGAAGCTCCTGTCCTCTACATAGACAGTGATTACAGCTTCCAGCAGATCTTTCTTACTTTTATATGTAAGGACTTTCTTTATCTATATTAGTTATCTACTTATTTTTATTTAATCCTCACTTTTTCCTATTTTTGGATCACATTTTGGTGGCTTCAGAACCAATGACCAGGTTTCCATTGAGTTTGGGTCTAAAAAAAAAAATGGTTTCAACACATAATGGTCGTCCTGGAACCAATTAATATTGTAACTTGAGGGACCACTGTATTGGATTGCGAGCCCTTCACCAAGGCTTATAACCTGGGTGCACCTTTGCATCTTATTCTCTTTTGATTAGTGGTGCTGCTCTTCTTGCAAAATATCTAGATAGATAGATAAACTGTAGCTGAAAAAAATGACTTCCAGTCACGCAGAGGGTGGTAGAATAAGGGTGGTAGAAAACAAAGATGTACGATGAAACTTTATTGTCCAATTATAAGCGCTTTCGGGAACTGACCGTTCCCTTCCTCAGATAGGCGGACTGCAACTGACATCATGTTCACAAACCATTAAATACAAGTATACAGGAAATGGATCACAGCTGGTGCCCGCCTTTTCATTATCACCGGGCTCCACCTGTGGTCACATGATGCGGTCCAGATCATGTGACGTTCCCATGTCATGCGATCTAAATGGAATGCAAGTGTAAAGTCAATGGACCACAAATAGAAAAAAAAGATCTGTGGTTGTAAGTCATGCAGACTACACTTCACTGTACTAGAACAGTGAACCGCTGCAGCAGAATACATCTATGCGGTCCAAAAACAAATCAGAGCACTAAATGTTCCAGTGGATGTAGTCTTCTACATAACTTATTTATAAAAATAGGAAAATAGAAAATACTATCTATATATATATATATATATATATATATATATATATATATATATGTCAGCAGCGATATCAAAAATACATATAAAAAACGCATAAAATATATATTAATATTAACAATAACTAGAATAAGGTGAAATAAATCACCACTAAATTGTTACATATATATATGTATATTGCATTATTATCAGAATAATAACAAAGTGCATATGAAAGTGCAATACGGTTGAGCCCTCTCAGAAATTGCTCTCAATCATTTCATTGAGGCCTGCTGGAATGAGGGTGTTCAGTTTAAATATCCAAAAATTTTCTCTTTTTCTGAGGAGGTCCAACCGATTCGGTATACCATCTAGAATAGGCTCAATAAGTGTAATTTTAAAATTAGTAAAATCATTATTATGACATAAAGCAGCATATTTGGATACACTGTGTAAACTGTAACCTTTACTGACATTTGAGTGGTGATTATTCATCCTTATTCTGAAGCTACGTGAAGTCCGTCCAATAAACTGCAATTTACATGGACCCTCTAACATATACAGTGACCCCCAGACCTCCAATGGCCCCGACATATAATAATTTCAACATACGATGGCCTCTCAGAGGCCATCGCATGTTGAAGGCAGCATCAACATATGATGCTTTTGTATGTCGGGGCCATCGGATAAGCGGCTATCCGGCAGCACTGGTGCCCCGTGTGGTCCGGTGATGGTCACTCACCTGTCCCCGGAGCTCCGGACCGTCCTCTTCAGGATCCCCTGCATCGCAGTTGCTCTCATTCGTCGTCATCGTCGTCATCCAATAGGAGCGGTGTGCGCAGCGACATGATGACGGCGATGAAGAGCGACGATCCCAGGCAACAGAGACAGTCCGGAGCGGCGGGGACAGCCCGGGGATGCGGCAACAGCGGTGGAGGGGGACATCCAGGGCAGCGGTGACGGTCGGGAGCGGCGGGGACAGGTGAGTATAACTTTCTATAATTTTCATTGCACGAATCCCTCAACATACGATTATTTCAACTAACGGTGGTTCATTTGGAACGAATTACCATCGTATGTTGAGGGACCACTGTATATAACAAAGGAAGATCCACAATTCATAAAATTTCTTCCATGTGTAATATTGAGACAACATTTACATCTAGTAATGTTACATTTGAAGGCTCCTATAGCTAGATCACTTGAAGCCATTAGGGATGTAACTATTTTGCTTTTTTATTTACTTAAACCCTTAATGACAATGGACGTAAATGTACGTCATGGTGATGTGGTACTTAACGCGCCATGATGTACATTTACGCGCCGACATGATCGCGAGCACCGGAGCGGTGATCGCGTCATGCCCTGCAGGTCCCGGCTGCTATCACGCGGATCGCGCGGATGTCCAACATTAACCCCTCCAATGCCGTGATCAATACAGATCACAGTATCTTTGGCAGTGCGGTACTTTGAATGGATGATCGGATCGCCCACAGCACTGCCGCGGCGATCCGATAATCCAGCATGGCGGCCGGAGGTCCCCTCACCTGGCTCCGGCCATCTCCCAAGGTCTTCTGCTCTGCTCTGTGATGGAGCAGACCAGAGCAGAAGATCACCAATAATACTGAGCAGTGCTGTGTCCTATACATAGCACTGCACAGTATTAGCAATCAACTGATTGCAATGAATAGTCCCCTATGGGGACATAAAAAGTGTAAAAAAAAAAAAGTTAAAAAATGTGAAATATCCCCTCCCCCAATAAAAAAGTAAAACGTCTGTTTTTCCCATTTTACCCCCAAAAAAGCGTAAAAAGAAATGTATACATATATTTGGTATTGCCGCGTGTGTAAAAGTATGAACTATTAAAATATATTGTTAATTATCCCATACGGTTAACGGCGTAAACGTAAAAAAATTAAAAATAAAGTCCAAAATTGCAGCTTTTTTGTCACATTTTATTCCAAAAAAAATTTATAAAAAATGAATAAAAAGTAAAACCTAAGCAAAAGTGATACTGATAAACTCATAAACTCATAAACTCATAAAAATGAGCCCTCATATCGCCCCATATATGGAAAAATTAGAACGTTATAGGTGGTCAAAATAGGGCAATTTCAAACATACTAATTTTGTTAAAATGGTTTGAGATGTTTTTTAAGCGGTACAATTATAGAAAAGCATATAACATGGGTATAATTTTAATCGTATTGACCCACAGAATAAAGAAAAGATGTCACTTTTACCGGAAAGTGTACAGCGTGAAAACAAAACCTTCCAAAATATGCTAAATTGTGGTTTTCTTTTCAATTTTCCCACATAAATAATATTTGTTTGGTTGCGCCGTACATTTTATGGTAAAATAAGTGAGGTAATTACAAAGTTAGATTGGTGACGCAAAAAACAGCATATGGGTCTGTGGATGGAAATATAAGAGAGTTATGATTTCTAGAAGGCGAGGAAGAAAAAACAAAAATGCAAAAATAAAATTGGTCTGGTCCTTAAGGCCAAAATGGGCCTGGTCCTTAAGGGGTTAAGGCTACAATATTTTACTAGTTCTAGTTACGATAAATAACACTGGGGTTTATTTACTAAGAGTGGAGTGTAGGTTCCTTTTTGGGTTTTGATTTTCGACTGGTATTTTCCCAAGGTATTTACTAAGGTTTCCCTCCATTTTGCACTTTTCCCTACGTTTTACTTTTTTTGCAACTGTTCTGATCTGTCGGGTTTTCCTCAGCTCAAATCCACCACTTTTTCTGTGGAAACCATAGTAAATATGTTGTGATTTTTCAAAACTGCCGGGACCACGCCCCTTTTGTCAGGACCACGCCTACTTTATCCTGTGGCCACGCCCCATTTCCGGGTTTTCCTTGTAAAGTAGAGGGTTCAAATTGTGTCGCAAGGGACGTGCGACACAATTTGGGCGCAAAACCCAACAAAAAAGAGTCGGGATCACGTTAGTAAATAAACCCCACTGAGTTTGGAAGGGAGCTCCTCTTTTTAAAAAGGGTCATTCATTAAAATATGCCAGTATTTGCCTAGGATATCAATAACCTTATTATGAGATGTATTATAGGTGGTAATAAAATGACAATTGTTCCCAGTATGATTTTTTCTTTTTTGACACTAAGCATTCCATTTGTGTGGAAGCTCTAGCCTGTTCCTTTGCCGCTTGCACAACTTTCTTTAGATATCCTTTTTCTCTAAATCTATCCGACATAATTCTACTCTGGTGGTCAAAGTCAGACAAGTTGGCACAATTGCGTCTCAGCCTCTGAAATTAACCATATGAAACGTTTGTCTTCCATTTACGATGATGTGCACTATTGAAATTTAAAAGACTGTTACAGTCAACTGACTTAAAAAATGTTTTAGTAGTTCTTCTGTTCCCTTCATTCCCCAAAATTAGTTCTAGGTATTCAATGCTTTCTGCAGATGTATTATACGTGAAAATATGGCCCCAATCATTATTGTTCAAGTAATTAACGAAATTATTAAGGGTTGTTAGATGACCATCCAAAATGACAAAAGGTCAACTATATGCCTTTTGAAAAATTTTATATGGAGGACCAGCCATGGAGGGAATTAAAATAATGGGCCTCAAAATCCCCCATGTATGTTAACATAAGACGGCGCGAAGTGCATCTTTATGGAGGTCCCCCGTTTTTTGTAAGTATATTTTACAGTCGAACTGAAACGCATTATGTGTGAGTATATACTCAATAGCTCTCAGAATAAATCTCTTCTGAGCTATAGGTGTCAGACTGTAGATATTTCTCTACAGAAACAATTCCCTTAGTATGTGGAATGTTGCTGTAGAGCGCTGACACATCTAAAGTAATCCAGTGATATTTAGGTTGCCAACGGAAATCCTGTAAAATGGTGATCAAACTTGGAGTGTCTTTTAGGTAAGAAGTTATGTAAGTTATTAGGTAACAAATGATTAACATATTTTTGAAATTGTAAGTCTAAATAGTGTGAAAGGTTAGCTGTAAGTAAATTCACACCCGCTATAATGGGGCACCCCGGAGCGTTTTTCACATCTTTATGCACTTCCGGAGCGTTTTTCCGGAGCGTTTTTCACATCTTTATGCACTTTCGGGAGGTGGTAATAAGATGGTAAGGTGGAATTTTTTACTCTAACCTTCAGGTATTCCCTTTCTTTTTTAGTTAGGACACCTTCCATATAAGCTTCCTCAACCAGCTTTCCAAACTCAATAGTATAAGACGGAGTAGGATCATGTGCAATAGTAACATAATACTCAGTATCAGATAAAATGCGCTGAGCTTCAAGAATAATGTTGTATCTATTCATCACAACTAACCCCCCCCCCCCCCCCCCCTTGTCTGTGTTCATAATAACAATTGAGAGGTTTTCTGCTAGAGTATTAAGGGCAGTTTTTTCGGACAAGGTAACATTATACAAAAAAAATACAGAAGAATTGATGTGTCGAAACTCAGAGGAAACTAGAACAAAAAACGGTCAGTTCCCGGAAGCGCTTATAATTGGACAATAAAGTTTCATTGTACATCTTTATTTGCTACCACCTTTATTGGAGTGTCTGTGCGACTGGGAGTAATTTTTTCAGCTACAGTTTATCCATTTCATCCTGGTCGGCTTGGGGCCTTCGCCAGCATCGTACATCCACGCTGCACCTCCTGTGATTATTTCCACGGAATGGGATTTTACTGCTTGGTCTAGTGTTGTGGCTGTTTCCCCAACCTGCTCAGGAGAGCACGGCAACTTTAATTGATATTGGAATTTCTTATTTGGATGATGTCACCCTATGTGGTGCTCCATGTTATTTCTCTTTTTCTTCTACACTGCTCAAAAAAATAAAGGGAACACTTAAAACAATCTAATTCCAAGTCAATCACACTTCTGTGAAATCATACTGTCCACTCAGGAAGCAACACTGATTGACAATCAATTTCACATGCTGTTGTGCAAATGGAACAGACAAAAGGAGGAAATTATAGGCAATTAGCAAGACCCCCAAATAAAGGAGTGGTTCTGCAGGTGGTGGCCACAGACCACTTCTCAGTTCCTATGCTTCCTGGCTGATGTTTTAGTCACTTTTGAATGCTGCCGGTGCTTTCACTCTAGTGGTAGCATGAGACAAAGTCTAAAACCCACACAAGTGGCTCAGGTAGTGCAGCTTATCCAGGATGACACATCAATGCGAGCTGTGGCAAGAAGGTTTGCTGTGTCTGTCAGCGTAGTGTCCAGTGCATGGAGGCACTACCAGGAGACAGGCCAGTACATCAGGAGACATGGAGGAGGCCGTAGGAGGGCAACAACCCAGCAGCAGGACCGCTATCTTCACCTTTGTACAATGAGGAGCACTGCCAGATCCCTGCAAAATGACCTCCAGCAAGCCACAAATGTGCATGTGTCCACTCAAACGGTCAGAATCAGACTCCATAAGGGTGGTATTAGTGCCCGACGTCCACAGGTGGGGATAGGTTTACAGCCCAAAACCGTGCAGGACATTTGGCGTTTGCCAGAGAACACCAAGATTGGCAAATTCGCCACTGGCACCCTGTGCTCTTCACAGATGAAAGCAGGTTCACACTGAGCACATGTAAAAGACGTGATAGAGTCTGGAGACGCCGTGGAGAACATTCTTGGTTTGGTGGTGGGTCACTAATGCTAATGCCATGCAAGACAATGCTAGACCTCATGTGGCTGGAGTGTGTCAGCAGTTCCTGCAAGAGGAAGGCATTGATGCTATGGACTGGCCCGCCTGTTTCCCGGACCTGAATTTGATTGAGCACATCTGGGACATCATGTCTCGCTCCATGCTTTAGTCCAGGTCTGGGAGGACATCCCTCAGGAGAGCATCCAACACTTCATCAGGAGCCTGCCCAGCTGTTGTAGGGAGGTCATACGAGAACTTGGAGGTCACACACACTACTGGGCCTCATTTTGACTTGTTTTAAGGACATTACATCAAAGTTGGATCAGCCTGTAGTGTAGTTTTCCACTTGGATTTTGAGTGTGACTCCATTTCCAGACCTCCATGGGTTTATAAATTTGATTTTCATTGATAATTTTTGTGTGATTTTTTTGTTAGCACATTCAACTATGTAAAGACTAAAGTATTTCTACGATTAGTTCATTCATTCAGATCTAGGATGTGTTATCTTAGTGTTCCCTTTTTTTTTTTGGAGCAGTGTATATAAATAGATAGATAGATGGAATGTATGTAGATAGATGGATACTCAAGAGCAGGGACGGATTATCATTGGAGCTCCTGGAGCAGTAGCTCCAGTCCCCATTTACCCAGTGAAACAAGGGTGCCTCTGACATGTCTGGCATTTGGAGGGGGGTGGGGAGAAACAGGGCCTTGTGCAGCTGCTTGATGGTCAGCGGCAGGAGAAGTGTACTGGCAGCTGCCTGCAGTGTCTAGGACTGAGCCTTGCTGCAGAAATTCAATCACATGGGCTGTGGGCTCCTATAACAACAATCACAGTGGATCAGTCCTCTGTCCTCTTGCTACTGTGGTGTTAGGTTACACAGCTCAGCAGTCAGAACTAAGTGGCAGGGGGGAGCTGCCCGCTATGGAATTTCTGCCTGCAATTCCGCTTTGAAATTGCAGGCAGAAATTCTGCTTGCTAAAATGTATAGTGTAGTGAATGGGTTTCGGTTCACAAATTCACACTTGGGAATTCGTTAAGCGGAATTTGTGAACGAAAAATCTGCTTGGAAATTTGCGCCTGAAGAATGGCGTTGCTCATTCTTCAAGCAGAAATACTTGCGGAACACATTGCAGTCTTTTGGAGACTGCAGTGTCCGCATGGTCCTAGTACTGACTGATTCAGTCAGCGCTGGCCGCACTCGGAATCTCTGGGCGGAAACTTTCTGCCTGGAGATTATGCAGTGTGAACCTTGCCTTAGTGTCATGCCCATGTATTAGGTATGTACCACCTACAACAATGGTGGGCTCCTTCCTGTAGTGAGATATACTGGCTGGCTGCTGCCTACTATATACCAGCTGGTGTGGTAGCCCTTGGGGGGGTGTATGGTGGTGGTGATATCGGTATATGAGGGGTTAATATTAACCCTGTCACTCGTGATGCCAGGGTGAGGGCTGATATTACTGAGGTATAGCTTCGGCCTATCGCCGCCCTTCGCAGAAACGACAGGCGTATGCAGGTAATGACTGAAGGTCCACACTGAAGTTAAACTTGAACTGAAGTAAACTTTACTCTTGAACTTGCAGTACATTCAGAATACAGTTACGGTCTCTGCAATACACTTCTATAGACTTCAATGACTGACAGTTGCTGTGGACCTTGCGTCTTTTGCAGGTTAATAGAATCAAGGTAATTGGTGCGGGGATCCGTCCGGATTTAGGGGTAGATTAGGTCCGGTGGTCCCGCAGAGTGTTTGGGGATTCATACACTCTATATTTTCTAAGGATCGGCCGTTGCTGCAAGGCTTGGGCCTAACTCACGGTTTTTAGCAGCGCAGGTTCTATGGAGAGATGTTGCTCGCTTGGCAACCCAGGAAGAAAGAGAACTAAAATGGCTAAAATGTCCCTTATATGGACAGGGGGCGGGGCCTAATTTGATAGGTCCAAGGTCAGCTGTCAGTCACCGTCACACAGGCTTCTGGGTGATCATCTGACTTCCTATACAGGTCCTATACACATAATAAAACCAAAACGAGGCTAGAAATACCAAAGTGAGGCCTGGAACGCATCACATGACCAGAAGGCCCTGCGACGCAATGGAAAAAAGTAATTAACCATTTATTTACATATACTTTCCTATTTACATTAACCTATGGATAAATTAGAGATTTAGACACTAGAATAGAGGCGACTAGGGGTAGACTGGCTAAGAGGGATCCCTAAGTCCTAGGGACTCTGGCTATGGGGACCCATAAATAAACAAGTACTGTATAGAATGCAGTACTGGGACACCACACTGGGACTGCTGTCCAGTGCTGCTTTTGAGCATTCATAGCATGCCATTAAAGTTCACACTACATGCAGTATATGGGGTGAGTTACTTTTTATGTGAGGTACATGGAGTTATTAATTTAGTAATGATACTGTGAGAGTCTGGTGAGCCAGAAACAGTGTCTAAGTCTGTAAATAACAAAATACACATGTTCATCCCTCCCCCTGAGCTGATATATTACATTATACTATAGAGACTTGTGTGCCCTCATATAACAACATCAGTGTTTCCCAACAAGAGTGCCTCCAGCTGTTGCAAACCTACAACTTCCAGCATGCCCGGACAGCCAAAGGCTGTCTGGGCATTCTGGGAGTTGTAGTTTTGCAACAGTTGAAGGCACGCTGGTTGGAAAACACTTAACGACATAGAAAACTACTCAGTCTACCTGCATTAACATCAATGGGGGAATTAGTGACTGCAGCACAATCCTCAGCTGAATTGTGGAATATTGCAGATTTGTAGTAAATTCTGTTGCCCTTCTGAATAATCTACTGCACCAAGCTAGCTTTAGGCAAAAGCAAGTGTATTTATATGTATTGTGTAGATTTAGTGATGGGTCTTAACTGCTGTATTATGTGGCATATTTTCTGTAGCTAATTTTGGTTCCCATTGACTTCAATGGGTAGGAAAATATGCAGCAAAATATGGCTTGTGTGACCCTACCCTTAATGTGTTACATGCATATGTGATGTCCCAGTATGGGATATGCATCTCACAGTCCTATCAACTTGAGTTCCTGCACGTCCCCAGGACTCACCTGCACTGTACATCCATAACCTGTATAGTTGTATATTATGTGTAAAGGACTTTTGATATGGTCACATGGGGGAGATTTATCAAAACCTGTGCAAAGGAAAAGTTGTCCAGTTGCCCATAGCAACCAATCAGCTTGCTTCTTTCATTTTTAACAAGGCCTCTGCAAAATGAAAGAAGGGATCTGATTGGTTGCTATGGGCAACTGGGCAACTTTTCCTTTGCACGGGTTTTGGTTGTTAGTCACATGATAATTGTTGTCACATGTTAAAGTTATGTTACCCAGAGAGCACCAGGTGACCAGGTGACCCGCAGCTAGCCTATGGGCTCCTTGCACAGCCCCCCTTTATAAGAGGGGGAGGTACTACAATCATTCTCTTAGATCCTGAGGTCAAGTCCAGTCCAGACATCTCAGAGCCAGCGTCCAGCACATCTGGAGGCCTCAAGCCTAAATTGCAGTCACAAGTCAGTAAGTCAAGACATCTCTGTCTGCTGTCATTATCTTCAGTCAAATCAAGTCTATTATAGTCAGCGTGGCTGTGCTAAAGTCTATCAAAGTCACTGCAAGTCCCAGCAAGCTGATAGGTCCCCTCTGTTACTGGTCACCTCTCTGGGATCCTGGCCTAGCTGTAAAGACTGTACCATCTGTCTACCTCAGTAAAGCTACCGTTAACCCTGGCCTGGCCGTGGACTCTTTGCCCTGCCTAACTAGGACTAGTGGTGCTACCGTCCGGGTGGTTTCTTGGTTAAACCACACCCTGGCGTCCCGAACATTTAGGGATTAACACCATCTGCCCCGGGCTACAACATCTGCCCCATACACCTCACATCGCACCCCGTGGCACACCACACATATGTATATAGTGTGTGTACTGCATATTTATTCATGTGGTATGTTGCATTCTATTTCTTAATTTATTGAGGTAATAAAAGGGTTGTGCAGTGCCTCTCCTGCCTCGTCTTACATTGTGCATGGAGAGATGCTGCTGCCCACTGTGTGCCACTGTTCTGAGTAACTGCCTGGCGCAGGTACCAAGCATATGTCTTAGGATGTGTATGGTGCCAGCCAGGTGCTGTGGGCACTGTGCAGGAACATCTCTCAATGTCAGATCAGAAAGAAGAGAGAGGTGCTGCACTGTAAAGTGTAAGTGTCACAGCGATGGGGTATTAATGTCACAGTGATGGGGTATTAATGTCACAGTGATGGGGTATTAATGTCACAGTGATGGGGTATTAATGTCACAGTGATGGGGTATTAATGTCACAGTGATGGGGTATTATTGTCACAGTGATGGGGTATTATTGTCACAGTGATGGGGTATTAATGTCACAGTGATGGGGTATTAATGTCACAGTGATGTGGTATTATTGTCACAGTGATGGGGTATTAATGTCACAGTGATGGGGTATTAATGTCAAAGTGATGTATTAATGTCACAGTGATGTATTAATGTCAGAGTGATGGGGTATTAATGTCAGAGTGATGGGGTATTAATGTCACAGTGATGGGGTATTAATGTCAGAGTGATGGGGTATTAATGTCACAGTGATGGGGTATTAATGTCACAGTGATGGGGTATTAATGTCACAGTGATGGGGTATTAATGTCACAGTGGTGGGGTATTAATGTCACAGTGATGTATTAATGTCACAGTGATGGGGTATTAATGTCACAGTGATGGGGTATTAATGTCACAGTGATGGGGTATTAATGTCACAGTAATGTATTAATGTCACAGTGATGGGGTATTAATGTCACAGTGATGGGGTATTAATGTCACAGTAATGTATTAATGTCACAGTGATGGGGTATTAATGTCACAGTGATGGGGTATTAATGTCACAGTGATGGGGTATTAATGTCACAGTGATGTATTAATGTCACAGTGATGGGGTATTAATGTCACAGTGATGGGGTATTAATGTAACAGTGACATGTCAGAATAGTTTTTTTTTTTTTTTTTTTTTTGAAGGTCCCAGTGCTGAGATTTTCACTAGAAGGAAGAGGCAGGAGCGGGCAGCTGCACACGCCTTGACTCATTATCTCTGCTCTCCAAACAGCTGTATAAAGTGGTATACAGATTTACAATTGAAGTTTATGGTACTTCCAGAAATTTTGTATACCAGAAGTCCCATAGACTTCCAATGTATGTCTATGCCAGAGTAGAGTAGAGATAAAGGGGGGGTGCCAACACTTGGAATACCATTTATATAAACTTCTGACATTTCACTGTGACAAAAACAAAGTTGTATTAGGGTTGTTTTTCTTTTTGTAGGACATGTTGTCCTTTTTATTGACACACTTTATTTTATTATATAATGTATAATGAAGCAAAATAATAAATCTATATATATATATATATATATAGAGAGAGAGAGAGAGAGAGAGAGAGAGAGAGAGAGAGAGAGAGAGAGAGAGAGAGATAGGGAAAAGTGAAATGCTTCAGCAGGAATCCAGGGCAAACGCCGAGGGGGGCCATGTAGGGAAATCGCCCTTGCGATCTGCGGCGATACCGGGCTGATCGGGTCTCTGGGACCCGACCGCCCGGTGATTTTGCATGATCCCGGCTGTCACAGACAGCCAGGACCATGCTGGAGCCTAGGAGCGAGGTGGCAAGCCAGCCACCTCCTCCTATCCCCTGCGATCCGGTGGTTAGTTAACCGACCAATCGCAGGAGGGGGGGCGGTTACTTCCTCCCGCCCTGCCCGGCCCCTGAAAGTCCGGAGAGGACGGGAGGAAGACCGGAGGACGCGGGGGGGACGGGGGAGTGCTGGGGACCGGCCCCGGTACTTACCTCGTCCCTGAAGACCCGGATCCAGACGATGAAGACGGCGGCGGCGACAGGTGAGTAGATCTTCAGCCGCGGTCGGGCCCTTTACAGCAATGCACGTCGCCGTAAAGCGACATGCATTGCTGTAATGGGACCCTGTATACTACAACTCCCAGCATGCCCAGACCGCCCTTGGCGTCTGGGCATGCTGGGAGTTGCAGTTTTGCAACATCTGGAGGTCCACAGTTTGGAGACCACTGTGCCCTTCCAGATGTTGCAAAACTACACATCCTCAGCATGCCCTTACTGTCCAGGCATGCTGGGAGTTGTAGTTCTGTAACATCTGGCGCTTCAGATGTTGCAGAACTACAACTCCCAACATGCCTGGACAGTTTTGGCATACTGGGAGTTGTAGTTTTGCAACATCTGGAAGGGCACAGATTGGGAACCACTGTATTAGTGGTCTACAAACTGTAGTCCTCCAGATGTTGCAAAACTACAACTCCAAGCATGCTGGGAGTTGTAGTTCGGCAACATCTGGCTCTAAAGATGTTGCCGAACTACTACTCCCAGCATGCCTGAGAATGTTTGGGAGTTGTGGTTTTGCAACAACTGGAGGCACACTGGTTGGGAAACATTGTCTGTTTCCTAACTCAGTGTTTCCCAACCCGTGTGCCTCCAGCTGTTGCAAAACTATAACTACCAGCATGCACTTATAGACTGTGCATGCTGGGAGTTGTAGTTTTGTAACAGCTGGAGATCCCCCCCTGTGAATGTACAGGGTACATTCACATGGGCAGGGGGCTTACAGTGATTATCAGGCTGCAAGTTTGCGATGCAGCAAATTTTGCTCGGCAGCTCAAACTCGCAGCGGGAAACTCGCTATAATCCCCCGCCCGTGTGACTGTACCCTAAAAACACTACACTACACTACACTAACACAAAATAAAATAAAAAGTAAAAAAACACTACATATACACATACCCCTACACAGCCCCCCTCCCCTCCCAATAAAAATGAAAAACGTCTGGTACGCCACTGTTTCCAAAATGGAGCCTCCAGCTGTTGCAAAACAACAACTCCCAGTATTGCCGGACAGCCGTTGACTGTCCAAGCATGCTGGGAGTTTTGCAACAGCTGGAGGCACCCTGTTTGGGAATCACTGGCGTAGAATACCCCTATGTCCACCCCTATGCAAATCCCTAATTCAGGCCTCAAATGCGCATGGCGCTCTCACTTTGGAGCCCTGTCGCATTTCAAGGCAACAGAATAGGGTCACATATGGGGTATCGCCGTACTCGGGAGAAATTGCCTAACAAATTTTGGGGGGCTTTTTCTCCTTTCACCCCTTATGAAAAGGTGAAGTTGGGGTCTACACCAGCATGTTAGTGTAAAAAAATAATTTTTTTACACTAACATGCTGGTGTTGCCCTATACTTTTCATTTTGACAAGAGATAAAAGGGAAAAAAGCCCCCCAAAATTTGTAATGCAATTTCTCCCGAGTACGGAGATACCCCATAAGTGGGCGCAAAGTGCTCTGGGGGCGCACAACAAGGCCCAGAAGGGAGAGTGCACCATGTACATTTGAGGTGATTTGCACAGGGGTGGCTGATTGTTACAGCGGTTTTGACAAATGCAAAAAAAAAACACATGTGACCCCATTTCGGAAACTACACCCCTCACGGAATGTAATGAGGGGTGCAGTGAGAATTTACACCCCACTGGTGTCTGACAGAGCTTTGGAACAGTGGGCTGTGCAAATAAAACATTTTGTACAGCCCACTGTTTCAAAGATCTGACAGACACCAGTGGGTTGTAAATGCTCACTGTACCCCTTGTTACGTTCCTCAAGGGGTCTAGTTTCCAAAATGATATGCCATGTTGGGGTTATTTTGCTGTCCTGGCAACATAGGGGCTTCCTAAATGTGACATGCCCCCGAGCAAAATTTGCTCTCAAAAAGCCAAATATGACTCCTTCTCTTCTGAGCATTGTAGTTCGCCCGTAGTGCACTTCAGGTCAACTTATGGGGTACCTCCATACTCAGAAGAGATGGGGTTACAAATTTTGTGGGGTATTTTCTGCTATTAACCCTTGCAAAAATGTGAAATTTGGGGGGAAACACATTTTAGTGAAAAAAATTATATATTTTTTTACATATGCAAAAGTCGTGAAACACGTGTTGGATATTAAGGCTCACTTTATTCCTTGTTACGTTCCTCAAGGGGTCTAGTTTCAAAAATGGTATGCCATGTGGGGGGGGGGTGCTGTTCTGGCACCATAGGGGCTTCCTAAATGCAACATGCCCCTCAAAAACCATTTCAGAAAAACGTACTCTCCAAAATCCCCTTGTCACTCTTTCGCTTCTGAGCCCTCTACTGCGCCCGCCGAACACTTTACATAGACATATGAGGTATCTGCTTACTCGAGAGAAATTGGGCTACAAATATAAGTATAAATTTTCTCCTTTTACCCCTTGTAAAAATTCAAAAATTTGATCTACAAGAACATACGAGTGTAAAAAATGAAGATTGTGAATTTTCTCCTTCACTTTGCTGCTATTCCTGTGAAACACCTAAAGGGTTAAAATGCTGACTGAATGTAATTTTGAATACTTTGGGTGGTGCAGTTTTTATAATGGGGTCATTTGTGGGGTATTTCTAAGATGAAGACCCTTCAAATCCACTGCAAACCTGAACTGGTCCCTGAAAAATTGTGAATTTGGAAATTTTGCGAAAAATTGGAAAATTGCTGCTGAACTTTGAAGTCCTCTGATGTCTTCCAAAAGTAAAAACACATTTTGGGATTTTTCACCAAGAGAGGATGCAAGTTACCATAAAATTCTACCACTATGTTAAAGTAGAATATGTCACGAAAAAACAATCTCGGAATCAGAATGATAACTAAAAGCATTCCAGAGTTATTAATGTTTAAAGTGAGAGTGGTCAGATGTGCAAAAAATGGCCGGGTCCTAAGGTGTAAAATGGCTGGGTCCTTAAGGGGTTAAATGGATGATCAGATCGAAGCGCTGCCACAGGATCCGATCATCCATAATGGCGGCCTGAGGTCCCCTTACCTGCCTCTGTCCTTCTCCAGGGATCTTCTGCTCTGGTCTGAGATAGAGCAGACCAGAGCAAAAGATCACTGATAACATTGATCAGTGCTATGCCCTATGCATAGCACTGAACAATCTTAGCAATCAAATGATTGCTATAAATATCCCTCATACCGCCCCATATACGGAAAAATTAGAACATTATAGGTGGCCAAAATAGGGCACTTTCAAACATACTAATTTTGTTAAAATATTAACCGTAAAGTGTACAGTGTGAAAACAAAACCTTAAAAAATTTGCTAAATTGCGGTTTTATTTTCAATTTTCCATCATAAATAATATTTTTTGGATTGCACTGTACATTTTCTGGTAAAATA
This sequence comes from Hyla sarda, assembly GCF_029499605.1. Classification (NCBI taxonomy): domain Eukaryota; kingdom Metazoa; phylum Chordata; class Amphibia; order Anura; family Hylidae; genus Hyla; species Hyla sarda. The sequence continues at coordinate 66,842,917 of NC_079191.1, forward strand.
AGTGATGTCATTACAAAGTAAAATTGGTGACCCAAAAAACAAGCCCTCATATGGATCTGTGGATGGAAATATAAAAGAGTTATGATTTTTAGAAGGTGAGGAGGAAAAAAACAAAATGCAAAAATAAAATTGTCCTGGTCCTTAAAGGGATACTCCGGTGGAAAACTTTTTTTTTTAAATCAACTGGTGCCAGAAAGTTAAACAAATTTGTAAATTACTATTAAAAAATCTTAATCCTTCCAGTACTTATTAGCTGCTGAATACTACAGAGGAAATTATTTTCTTTTTGGAACACAGTGCTTTCTGCTGACATCTCTGTCCATTTTAGGAACTGTCAGTAGCACCATATGTTTGCTATTGGGATTTTCTCCTACTCTGGACAGAGATGTCAGCAGAGAGAACTGTGTTCGTAATGTCAGCAGAGAGCTCTGTGTTTCAAAAAGAAAATAATTTCCTCTGTAGTATTCAGCAGCTAATAAGTACTGGAAGGCTTAATATTTTTTAATAGAAGTAATTTACAAATCTGTTTAACTTTCTGGCACCAGTTGATCAAAAATAAATAAATAAATAAATAAATAAAAAAAAGTTTTCCACCGGAGTGTGAATTTCTGATAACTTGCAGGTTTTTGCCTTGCTATATGTTGCTCTTTTGTAATCTATTCATTTCAGCTATCTTTTTCAATAGTTATGTCTCAGAGGCCAGGATCAGCTATGGCACGCCACCTTCTAGGGAGTGATGAATACCTTACAAAGCAATATCCCAGTTTACATACCTAAGGGTGAAGACAAATGTGTTTTACAGATTCAAGAAGCATAAAGAGACAGAGATTGTGGGAAGAAGTTGTATAGGAGCCCTATAACATAATGGGACCTTTCAGGGCTTCATGCCAGGCTTATCCAAAGAAAGAAAAATGCAATTGTCAGCATGGAACGAGATGCTTTATTCAGAACATATAAAAGACACAGAAGAAACCAAAACGTTTCCACCACGACTTGTGGTCTTAATCTTGGCTCATCCAAAGGACCTTTGCCCGGGGTAGGCGTCACATCAGTGAGTACTTCTTACATAATAAACATATGCCATAGGCATCTACGGATTCAACTTTCTTATTAGATCTAAGCAGCACCCGATATAGAGGCTTTTTACTTCATTATCATCACATTTGGACAGGTCGGGTAGCCTACATCTCCTGTAACCTCATGAGCCGAGCAGCTTTCTCTTCAACTTGCTACCCCGCTAGTTTAGGCGCTAGGTGCAATCTTTCTTTGGTCAAGGTGAGCGGCCATATTGACTACCTATCCTCCATTTGTGACCCTTGAAGAGAGTCAATAACACAAAGAGTAATACACGAGGCGCTGCCCTTTGGTTTTGCTTTTTTTCTTCTCTGTAGCTAAATACCGTATATACTCGAGTATAAGCCGACCCGAATATAAGCCGAGGCCCCTAATTTCACCCCAAAAACTCAAGAAAAGTTATTGACTCGACTATAAGCCTAGGGTGGGAAATACATCATCCCCCCATGTCATCATCCAGACCCCCTTTATCATCCAGACCCCCGTCATCATCCAGACCCCCGTCATCATCCCCCCCTTCATCATCACCGCCTGTCAATCCCTTCAGCCATCGGCTGTCCGGGCATGCTGGGAGTTGTAGTTTTCGAACCTCTGGAGGTCCGCAGGTTGAAGACCACAGCGGCCTTCGGCATCATCCAGACCCCCATCATCATCCCCCCCTTCATCATCACTGCCTGTCAATCCCTTCATGCGCGTCCCTGTGCGTCGTCGTCAAGGCAACGTCACTAGTCCGGGGCAGGCCCAGAGCGCGGAGAAGAGGGCCCCCCGGTGAAAATAGACAGCCCGGAACGACTAACCCTCCCCACCGGACGGTCCCTGCAGCATAGATGGCCCAGAGCAGTTCACCCTTCCTTCCCACCGAGGGGAGGTGAGTAGAAAACTAAAGGGGGTGTCTGGATGATGACGAAGGCCGCAGTGGTCTTCAACCTGCGGACCTCCAGTGGTTTCAAAACTACAACTCCCAGCATGCCCGGACAGCCGATGGCTGTCCGGGCATGCTGGGAGTTGTAGTTTTGCAACATCTGGAGGTCCGCAGGTTGAAGACCACTGAGAAAGGATTGACAGGCGGAGAGTTCACTCGAGTAGAAGCCGAGGGGGGCGTTTTCAGCACGAAAAATCGTGCTGAAAAACTCGGCTTATACTCGAGTATATACGGTAGATAGATCCCTTAAACAAAATAACAGCTCTACAAATGTAAACCTGATTGTGTTGAAGCATAGATTTTTTTAAGGTAGTGATCTGGACAGCTCCCAAGTATCCCCATTTTCCAAGGAACCATTAGAAGTGGACTCCAAGAAACAATCCTTGAAGAACGTAATCTTTACCTAACCAAGATAACCAAAAATGTGATCATAAACCCCTTGAATATTCAGGCATTGTACTATGTGAAATCTTGATCTGTTGGTTTCTGCTTTATCTGTTGGGCTTAGACAACTACAATAAGTTTGTAGGCCATCAATAACAATAGTTAGACACTTCCTATTCTATGTAATTCTATATTCTGCTCAGTAAAAGAAAACGCTTGATAAATGGTTGAATTACATCTCTCAGCCCAATGGAAATGCAGCACAATGAACATCTATTATGTTTCCACCGCGCACACAATAGTACGAAGCTGTGTTATTGTTACATTATGGCTAGGGCCAGCCCGAATAACAGTATTATTCATGAGGAAGAACCTGTCACATAAATATTTATCTCACATGAATCAAGCGGCGGTTTTATTTCTGCAGCTGCAGTGCCTATCATAAACTATATGAATCATGTTTCATTCAGGTTCACATCAAAACTTGGAAACTCTGGAGCAATTTTCAGCACTCACTTTTTCCAGGTCATACAGCATGTGACTACAATAGTTGTTTGAGCTTGTTTTACATATTTGCACATACACACTCGGAAAAACATGACAGCCATCAGTGAAAGTGAGAAGTAGCTGACCTAAGCCCAGACGGAGAATTGTTCAACATGGTTGGGCCTGCGATTATGAAACGGGATGTTATCTAGAGACAGTGCACCTGAGCCTTTGACTCACCAATTTTTATTTTTATTCAATTGTTTTTTCCTGTTACTCACTTTGTATTTCTGGCAGTGACCTGGAACTATGTTTGGTTCTCAGTCTATAACCTGTTATGGCCCCAGAGGTGTAACTTTGAAGGGGTACTCTGCCAAAGGATAGGAGATAAGATGTCTGATCGCAGGTGTCCAACCGTTGGGGACCCCCGCGATCTTGGCTGCGGCATCTCAGACATCCGGTGCAAGGAGCGAACTTTGTGGGTCAGAGGCTCGTGGCGTTACGGCCACACCACGCTCGTGCCATCACGAGGATGCTCCCTCAATAAAAGTCTAGGTGAGGAGACTTGCATTGATGGGGCGTGACACCATGAGTGGGGCGTGGCCGTGATTTCACGAGCCTCCGACACTGCAACCGACGCTCTTAACGTAAGCGGGGTGCAACAGTGAGATCGCAGGTGTCCCCAGCGACAGGACCCCTGCGATTAGACATCTTATGCCCTATCATTTGGATAGGGGATAAGATGTCTAGGGATGGAGTACCCCTTTAAAGCTCCTCGGCCCCAATGCAAAACCTATAATAAGCCATTTCTAAACATGGTATCTACATATGAGTGATTTGGGTTCTGGTGACACTACTACTACCTCTGTATGCTCTATAGCTATACCGTTGCGCGGCTTTTTGTTGTCTTTTGCCTGCTATAGTCATCCACTCTGAGGACCACATCCTGGACTGTTATAAATGTCACGAAGGTGAGCAATTCATCTCATCATAACCTAAAGTTAGTGCACAATGGGCCTCATTTACTAAGAGTGAAGTGAAGTTTTCTTTGTGGGTTTTTATTTCTGACAGGTATTCTTCCATGGTATTTATTATTGTATTTTGTATTTGCCCATTTTTCCTATGTTTTACTCTTTATTTTTTATTTTTTTTTTGTGTCACAGGATGTTGTTGCAGTTGATTCATTGAAGAGTTAAGAAAAGCCTGGATGTCTCTCATGAAAGATGTCCCTATTTATTAAGTTACACACATAGTAGAAGTAGAAAGTCTAACATATTAGTGCAGTGATGTGTTAAGGCTTCCTGTTGCCCTAGGCGAGAAGGGGAAGGGGGATGGAATGATGAGATAGTCCGAGGGCCTTGTTCACCTTACCATACCTGTGTTCAGACAGGACCAGCAACTCTCAGGTGATGTCAGGCTGCTGCCTCCTCTCTCTTTTACTGCTCCGGCGGGTCCAGATTTTACTTAGGCATGGGGGCACGTAGTGTTCTCTCAGAGATAAGATGATGGTAGAGTGGTGAGAAGGCCAGGAGTCAGATCACAGTTATTGAGCGAGCGCTCTCTGCCCTCTCGAAAGCTATTTACACCACTGCACATCTTAGATCTTCCCTTTCCCTCTGAGCAACAGTGCAGGCAGAGGTGTATTAAACTGGTGCCCTTGGCCTTGTTGGCAATTGGTAAATACGCCACTGGTCTTGGGGCAAATGAAATTCATATACAGAGGAGAAAAACAGAAACCGCCAACACATTTTGGACTTACGTAATTCCTTACCGATGGCATGTTTTTATGTTGTTACACATGCAGAATGACGAATACAGTGTCTTGTATTGGACTAAGCAACCGATATGACCCATCAGCAATAACTAATTGATGTCATTAAAAAGGAATGCCTCTCATTTGTTATACAGCCCTATCCATGAACACGGTAGAAATCTTAATTTATTCTGCATATTTATCTCCATCTCAATGTATCCAAGACATGATCTTTGAAATCATCCTCCAGGGTTCACAGGCTATAAAACGCCATTAAGTCAACATACAGCAACTAGGTCTGACATTAGCTTAAAACTTTGAAGTGTCCTTATGCCATGAATCACTATTGTTCGAATAATTTCATTATTGACTACATCTGTCATGGACCACTGATATGCTTAGATCCATGTAAGATATAAAAACTCATTAGGTTTGATATATCAGGATGTTTTTTTCAACATCTGCTGCCATCCAGTTAAGGAACTGAAGAAATCGCCTTAGGTTTCTCAGTACTAAGACTTAAGAAACGTGAGACAAGAATGTTCACTGTGATTCGATGGATGTCGTAACTTAACAGGTCATTAATCTAACATTAGCGTAAACATAACACTCACCGCACACTTATATTGTGGGAAAGATACTTAACCGGTCCCTCTAAATTGTTGAAAATTAAAATAATGCTCTATACAATAGTAGCCATTACTGGACTATTATCCGGTATCCTGAGTAATTCTCATTGGTAATGGAAGAGCGTGATCCATACCCACATAGTGTAGCCCTAAATAAACTTGACTTTATAGACTTGCCTGAATTGCAGTACCATTAGAAGAGAGTCCATTACTCAACATGCCAAACGCAAGTACTTGATTAAAAGAAAAACAAGAAGCGTTGACGTCGAGAAGTGTGTATGAAAGAACCACTCAGTGTCCTTCATCCAGAAGTTCTTCTGATCTTGAAGGCCATATACATCAGCTGTAAATCCCCCCTCATAGTTCATTACAAAATGCTCTAAAAAAATTCAAGAAAAGATCAGTTGCCCTCTGTATTCTGTGGTTGCTAAAGTAGGATCCTAAACTAAATTTAGATACAACTTTAGTTTTTATTTAACAGGCAATCGAAAATAAAGATGTTTTGGTCCATCTGTTTGTAACCTTTGTCAAACACAACAGCTGCAGACTCCAATGGGAAATTACTGTAGTAAATCCATATAGCACTAAGACAACATATGTCCTCATAGGTAAATACATGCCTGTTATGAGATTGTAGATTGTAGTCACCCCATAATGCTATATGGATTTACTATAATAATTCCCTATTAGAACCTTGGGCAAATGTGTTTGACAAAGGTCCCAGATGGTTGGACCGAAACCTTATGTCTGTTTTATGTAGAATTGCCTGCTCAACAAATAACTAAAGTGGAACATAGTTGGAATGAAGAACTTCACAACAAGGGCATATACGCCAAACAGCCATAACACTGAAACTACGGACAAGTGAAATGAAAAACATTAATTATCCTGTAACAATGGAATCTGTCAGTGTAAGGATCTGAGCTTCTCTGACGAGGACCAAATAGTGATGGCTAGACAACTGGGCCAGAACATCTCTAAAATGGCAGGTCTTGTGGAATGTTCCTGATATGTAGTGGTTATCGACATTGTACTGAAAGGAAAAAATGGGGCGATAATTTCAGGAGCAGGGCTTGCAGCAGGGCCAGATGGATGAATGCACTCACCCTTGGCAGAAGCAGGAGGGGCCACAAATATTTTATCCTGTGCTGGAGAGGAGTCCAGGTGGGGCTGAGCTCTGATTAGATTGTGGATAAAAGCGTACCTGTCAGATCCCACAACCAAAAAAAAAAAAAAAAAAAGAAAGAAATATGTTACTCAGTACCTAACCCTGACCATGTACATGTATTTTTTTATGCCTCTATCACCTATATTTATTATAAAAAATCCCTCTTTTCATTAGCTCACAGTGTTAGAAATCCTCTCAGGGAAAGGAACGTGTCCCAATATAGAAAAGTATCCAGCACCAGGAAGGCAGGTAAAATTCCTCTTTTATTGTAGCAACAATAAAAATAGGATACACAGGAACATAGTAGCCTACGCGTTTCGGGCTGTGGCGCCCTTAGTCATGCCATGACTAAGGGCGCCACATCCCGAAACACGTAGGCTACTACGTTCCTGTTTATCCTATTTTTATTGATGCTACAATAAAAAAGGAATTTTACCTGCCTTCCTGGTGCTGGATACTTTTCTATATTGCTGTTCATTCGGAAGGGCACGCCACCCTCCAGTCCAAGCATGGGAGCAGGGGGCGAGGATCTGAGCGGATACTACACCATATCAAAGGAACGTGTCCCTCCCTTGTGGTGGTGGGAGGTGATTGGTGCGTCTACTAATACAGCTTTGTCCATGCCTCATCTCGTGTCCATGACTCATGGACAAGTTGATGCTGCTGCAGCTGCAGGACTGTTTGGTGTCCCAGTAGGTATGGGGACCCCTAGTGGTGGGATTTTCAGGGGCCGTTTTCTTTATTAAATATTCATAAAAAAATGTAAAGAACCATATTACAAAAGGTTTTTAATTTCCATCAGTGACAACATGTAAAACGTTTTTGGATCTGACAGTGCCCATTTAAGGACCTACTATGCTGATGAGGATGTGGAGTAGGTGGGGTCTGAGCTAAAGGGGGCTGTAAAAAAACAAAAAGAAACAACCCCATTGTATGAAGTTGTGCATGTAATGTACTACTATAGAGCAGTGATCTGCAACATGCGGTTCAGAACTAGAACTTCCAGCATGTCCTCACAACCAAAAGCTGTATATAGCAGTAGATGCACTTTATTGTCTTTCTCCTTATGCATTGCTGGTAGTTGTCATTTCCTGTTGGGAGTTGTACTACTGCACCAGCTACAGAGCTACAGGTTGCAGATCACTGCTCTATAGCACATCCTGCTGGGAGTTGTAGTTTTGGGTCAGTTTCAGTTTACAGCCAAGATGTACATCAAAATGGCATCTAAGAGAAACACATGTTGGTAGACATTGGAGGAGATATTTAGAAACTGTAATTTCTATTACAGCGATATTATAATATGAAGATATATGAGTTCATTTTTGTGCAACTTTTGTTTTTTTGCACATTTTTCCCCCACCATATTGAATTCTTTTTGTGACAAAATTGCAGAGTTTGGCACCAAATTACAACATCTACCAATAATTTTATATTTCAATAACTGATTAAATAACACTTCTTTAAAAAAAAAAAAAATAAAAAAACACACACAACTGTGATTCCTACACTAGCAAAGAGCTGGCATGAAATTTTTGATGTAAAATGAACTCTCACCCCCTTGAAAATTACATAGAATTACAAATTTACATCACCACACCCAATTTGGCAAAACTGGCCTGACTAGTGAAAACCTCGGATCATTCTCATGTAAAACACTTTGAATATCTGATGGAAACATTTTCCGCGTCACATTTTGGCTATGACCCCCATTATATTTTCTGTATTTTAACAACATTCTATCTATCTAGACCCTTCTCGTAAATGTCAAGGTGTAGGAGTGGGGCCTTGGACCTCTCTTGGCACCAGGGTTGGCCTGTCCAGTAACTGCTACCTCTATGACCCATCTGGTATTGCTACTGAAGTAACATGTAACATGTTGTCTACTACTTACCTGATAGGATTTGCCTATGTCAGTGGTCTAAAACTGAGGCCCACCAGATGTTGCCAAACTTCTGGTGGGCCACAGTTTGAGACCACTGCCCTATGTTATATGTATAAGTACACGTGTACCTTGTAGTACATAATGGGTAGATTTATCAAAATCTGTGCAAAGGAAAAGTTGCCTAGTTGCCCATAGTAACCAATCAGATTGCTTCTTTCATTTTGCCGAGACCTTGTTAAAAATGAAAGAAGTGATCTGATTGGTTGCTATGGGCAACTCAGCAACTTTTCCTCTGGACAGGTTTTGATAAATCTCCCCCATTAAATGTGTCTTTGTCATGCCTGTGATGGACTAATCTTGCTACCTGGGGGCTCTTATTACAGTTCCTAATAAGACGGCTTAAATATTTGACCCTGGTCTTTGATGACCACCATTAACCTATTTTCCTGAATTTGATCTCAGTCTAGTATTTCGTAACTCATCTTGAACCCATTTGCCCTGTCTGTCTGCGTGTTCCTGTATCTATCTAGTCTGTCCACTGAGAACTCACTAAAATAGTTTTTCCATTTTTAATACTCACTATCAAATCTTTAACAAAGGGCATTCCAGGAGTAAATGAGAAGAATTCATTTTGCAGCTCAAAAAAGTTCCACCAGATCTTCGTAAAACATGACCTACCTAAGGTATTTTTAAGGTGAGGACAAGGATAATATAAAACAAATGCAGACAGTAGAGTAGGCAACCACAAACCACAATTTTGGCAATGCAAAGTGTCCATCCATGGATTTCGTCTGCGTGCAAGTTCAACTATTTCTCATAGCGGAAACCATAATGTAATATCTTAACATTTCTTATTTTTGGCGATCAGAGTTTGGAGAATGTACTGAAAGATATTTTTTCCTTGTAGCTCCGTTCGGTCTTGAGGATCATTTTCTATGGATATTAATAAGCTGCGAGTTAATGAAGAACATTATAAAAAGATATGTTGTAAGCGATGACTCAATCCTCTTCATGTATGCGGAACATTATCTATGGAGCCAATGTTGTATCTTCAGTCGATATAAGGAATAAAACACATATGGACATTTTTCTGGTGACCTCTTACCAAGCTTCCTCTGCAGATGTTGCCTTTTTTTTTTTTTTGTGAAACCCAATCCTGACTCATTTACAAAAGCCATCAAGTTGTTTTAGGAAGATGAACGTTGGCTAATTTGCTTAAAATATCACCATATCATGGAGTTTCCTGAATACCATAGTTCATCTCTGGTGGAAATGAAGAAAGTAGCTCTTGATGTTGACAACAAAGAGTGGACCGGAGTCTATAACCCTTGGACACAAACTAAAAATCCCACCTGGGCAATTGACACATGGAGGCATTTAGTATCTTACTGTAATATGATACAATAATAGGTGATCACAAACCATCATCCCAGCTGGACAAATGGACAAGAAATATTCCTTATGGACAATACAAACATATCCGACTTAATTGTACATCCAAGGCGGACTTCCATAAACAGAGTAAAATTCTGGTTAGAAGGTTTAAGGCAAAGGGCTACCCAACACTATCATTAAAAACAGTAAATCCAAAGATCAAAAAACTTGCCTTTAGCTCAAAGCTATCAACTCCACAGATGATACACCTGCAATCAACTCCTACACCTAAAATTTTCTTACAACATATTCTACCTATCATAAAATGATCAAACAAATATTTCAGACTCATTGGAATGTACTCCTGATGGATCCCTTACTGAAGGACTGTAACGGGTCACGGCAGATGGTGGATCCTCTGGGTCTGTGTGGATGATGCTGTGAGCTGTGCCAGGGAGCAAAGTCTAAGGTTTTCACCAGAGCCCGCAGCAAAGCGGGATGATCTTGCTGCGGCAGGCGGCACCCAGGTCGCTACCCCTGGCACGACTCGTCCACATAGGTACCTGGGACGTGGCGTGGCACAGAAGGAGACTGACAGGACGTGGCAAGATGGCAGTAGGTCAGGGCAGGAACACAGGTGCATGGTAGGTAAGGTAGCAAGGAACAGCTACACAGTAACTCTGACACAGGACTTTCACAATTGCAATAGACAACCAAAGATCCAGCAGGGAAAAAAGGGAGGAGCTGATGTTTAACCCGATAACGACCATGGACGTCTATGCTCGTCCAATGGACGTTAACGGGGTATGATGCGGGCTCCCGACTCGAGACCGCGTCATATCGTCCAGCCCCCAGCTGATTCCTGAAGCTGGGGGCAGGCGTTAATAGCCAACATGCGGCGTCTAAAGATGCATGTACCCAGTCCCTGGTGGTCCAGTGGGGTGGATGGCCCCGCCGACAGCGCGATCGCGGGAGGGCGATCCACTACTGAGGTAGCCTGAGGGCTTACCTCTCCTGCTGCGGTGGCTCCGGTGCTCAGAATGATATTGCCTGGCAGGGCCAGGCTTTATCAATCGAGCGCAGAGCACCCAGATCAATGGGATTGTATGTAATCCCATTGATCTGTATGAGGAATCAAATGATTCCTCCTAAAAGTCAAAGGGCTAAAATTGTAAAAAAAAAAAGTAAAAAAAAAAAAGACACACACATTAACCCCTTCCTTATTAAAAGTTTAAATCACCCCCCCCTTTTCCCAAATTCCATATAAAAAATATATAAACATAATAAAAATAAACATATATGGTATGTGTAAATGTCCGAACTATAAAAATATATCGTAAATTAAACCGCATGGTCAATGGCGTATGCGAAAAAAATCCAAAGTCCAAAATAGCTTATTTTTGGTCACTTTTCATACCATAAAAAAAAGAAATAAAAAGCGAAGAAAAAGTCTGATCAAAACAAAAATGATACCGATTAAAACTTCAGATCACGGCGTAAAAAAATAGCCCTCATACCACCCCGTACGCGGAAATATAAAAAAGTTATAGTTATGTATTAATTTTCGTGCATGTAGTTATGATTTTTTCCAAAAGTATGACAAAATCAAACCTATATAAGTAGGGTATCATTTTAATCGTATGGACCTACAGAATAAAGATAAAGTGTCATGTTTACCGAAAAATTGTACAGCGTAGAAACAGAAGCCCCCAAAATTTACAAAATTGTGTTTTTTCTTAAATTTTGTCGCACAATTATTTTTTTTTCCTTTCTCCGTAGATTTTTGGGTAAAATAACTGATGTGATTACAAAGTAAAATTGGTGGTGAAAAAAATAAGCCCTCATATGGATTTTTTGGTGCAAAATTTAAAGGTTTATGATTTTTAAAAGGTAAGGAGGAAAAAACGAAAGTGCAAAAACAGAAAAACGCTTGGTCCTCAAGGGGTTAAGGACAGGAGACAGGTGTAGACACGTTGAATAATTGAGCACTGGCCCTTTAAGAGAAAGAGCTCCGGCGCGCACGCACCCTAGGTGGCGGGGGCATGCGTGTCAGGGCTGCTAGGACACTGAGAGGCGGAAGATAGGGGAGGTACATGCCGGGCTGGGATTCGCATGCTGGTGCATCCCGCGATGCGAATCCCAGCCCCGCTGGCAGCAGGGACATAAGCAGAGAGCCGTGTCCGGCCGGAGCGCGGGTGTTACAAGGACATTATACCTTCTCGTCCCCAAGTTACATTCAGAAAAAACATGTGTTTAAAGCATATCCTGGCTCCAAGCAAATTGAAGAATATCAAAAAACCTACCTTCATGAGCGAGACCATAACAGGATCCTTTTGTTGCTGCACCCCGAACTGCAAATGCTGCCGAAATTTAAAAAAATCGGTGCAAGGAGTTTACATCAAAGACCACAGGAAAAACATTCAAAATTAATTCTCTTATGTCATGTAAATCAAATTTTCATATATCTACTGGAATGTCCCAGCGGGATTCAATATGTGGGACACAGCACCCAAGTACTGTGTACCAGACTGAATAAACACTGCTCTAATGTAAAAAACAGCTATCATCTACACAGTGTGTCCCTTCATGCTGCACTGAAACATGACTGTGAGTTTCTCAACTTTTCTGTAGTACCTACTGAGCATATCCCATCCGCCAGCCATCAACGATACACACAAACAGCTGCGTAGAAGAGAGAATTTTTGGATATATAAGCTCAAAACTTTAATACCGCTGGGCTTGAACGAATATATTGAACACACAGTATAATCAAACTATGTCTTAATCCCCTATTTCATAAATCCCCCCCCCCCCCTTCCTTCAGCACTAGAGAGGCACCACGCTGATTGGCTATCAGTCATCAAGCTACAACTGACTGGTCACCATTCCAGACGTAACAGTACGACTGCATCCACAGAAAATCAGCCTAAATAGCCTGATTGGCCGAATAGCTCATTTTTGAATGGATCGATTGGCGCCACTAGATCGGCAAGTATCTGATTGGTTGAAACAACATGAACAATACAGTGTACCTTAATCATGTATCCTCTAAGTCGGCATCATTATGATTGGCTATCCTCCTTCTGAAAACATCTGACCGAGCACCATCGATTGGCTGGAAGCTGGAACAAATGACTAAGACCGCCCACATTGAAAATTACTTCAGGGCCATCGAGCCGTATAATTGGTAGCTACTTTTATAAATGAGCGAGCGTGAACTTAGTACGGGAACAGCAGGAAGTCTCGCCCATACTATAAAACTGTCATAACCCGTTACATGAGTAATCACGACATGATCCATAAAGAATACTGCACTAATTGCAAATACTATTGTATGTCTGCTAACTTGTATATTTTATTAAACCCATGTTTTTAAATATATGACATTGTTCAAAAGAAGCGCTATACAAACCACCCATGTCACGCCCCCTGGGCTGGCCCCCGATCCTGGGTTTTTGGTGTCTTTCTTAGCTATTTAAATGTAACAGTACTGTAAAGATCTAGACATTTTTATTCTGCAATTGAGAAAGAGGGAACCTAGCTCCGAAACGCATCTTGCATGACTGTCCACCTTATGTATGCACTAAAACATGTGAATACTTTGTTTTAAATCGGACTGCAATTGAATTTGGTCTCCGAAAGGCAGCGCCATTGCAGATCACCTTTTACCTCCATTAACTTCTTAAACCATCATCCCAACATTTTTGTCAAGGTCCCATTCTAGCTTCTAATATGGAATAAGTTAGTAGTCCATTATCTGCCACCCAGGTAACTAACAACTACGAGCTTGTTTAAAAACTCACTGCGCTAGGGGATTTTGTATGCTTTTTAACACTAAAATAAAGCAGCATAAAGAATCCCTGGTTATTGGTAGATTCCTGACGGTGTTAAAATGTGCACTGAGGTATCGAAAAACGCAATGGCTTTTTCCAAGCCTTTCAAAAATTATCATTTTTGGGAGTTGCAACAGGATTAGTATCCCAAAATAGTAAAAAAGAAAAAGCTTTTGGATAAAAAGGCCAAAAAATTATTATCCTTTTTTGTGGAAGCCTAGCTGGTGGTAGGTGATGGACTGGTGGTAGTTTGAGCCAGCAGACAACAGGCTATGGTGGACTGGAAATAGTTGTAGTAGCCAACAGACAGGACAACAAGCAGTGATGGACTGGTGGGAGTTGTAGCTGGTGGACAGCAGGATGGTGGTACTAGTGTCTACACAGTGATATCTAGTACAGGTCCAAATTCCTCACTGATCCATGCCTGATTCATTTTAACAACGTTAGTTTTTCCACGTTGCTTACTGACAATCGTGTTCACTTAAGAGTAAACAGTCTTAATGATGCTACTCTGGAGGGTGGACAAGACAGAACACCCAGCGCAAGCTGAGCAAGTTCTGGCCAATGGTCTAATCTGGTGACACAAAAGTCAATTGGATCTGGCTGATGGTGTCTTTCAGAGAAAGTGTTCAGCTTAGGTACGCATCAACCTGGTTGTTCACAGGGTGGTGTACTTCCTTTTGGTGATTATTGAAATGTAAAAACTTCAACATCATATACTCCAAAGTGAAGATGTCGCTGCTGCTGCTTTTTGCAGGGGTAGTGCTGGCAGAGGGAGTGGACTTTTCAGAGAGAGTGAAGAGTGGACCCCTGTTCAGCAGGTGTTTGGTGCTGAGAAGCTGTGGCAAGCTGATTGTGTAGCTTAATCCTATAAAACTCCAATTTAGCCTCCTTCTTGGAAGGTGAAAAAAAATTCCCCCATTCTGGCTTTATACTAAAGGTCTAAGACATGTATTGGCACTGGTCATAGTTACTCCAAGTATTACACCGTGCTGCACACGACAACTGCTTGGTGTGGCCAACCTTCTCAGCCACATGATTGTGCAAAGCGAGGATGGAATTTTTGGCACAATAATGGCAACAAGGTTGAGGCCACCTGGGTTAGGCATACCCTGTTAGTTGATTAAAGGCCGTAGAGTCAACAAGATGCTCCTGCAACCTCAACAACTTAGCCAGGTGTAAATTAAGCCGCAATACAGAAGTGTGACTGGGTGAATACTCTTGCCTGTATGACATAGATGCCCAAATAGATAATAGATGCCCAAATAGAGGAGGAGGAGGACACAACAGTGATTAGGACAAGACAGAAAATGCATTTACAAATCCTGTCTGCTAGACAGTTGAAATTTGGAGGAGCAGCAGCGGCAGGGGCAAGGTTTTCTTCACACTGTGGGGCATCTTGACTGTTCCACGCACTCTTGTGATGCCGCTCGAAGTGCCTACATACAACATGGTTCTTATACTCATACCCTGGCCACAGATTACTTTATGTTTGCAGAGATAGGACAGTTCCAAGCTTTCAGCATCTGGGAAGGTGGAAAAGAATTTCCACATGGCAGAATACCGAACATATTTAACACCAACTGACTGTGCCCCTCCTCGTGAAGGTTTCTATCTCCTCCTCCTCACCAGGGTCCCACGTCCTGTCCAACACTACATCGTTATTATCAAACTTCCCCCACCACTCCTCTCAGCATGAACTTCTGGTGTCTGATCATGGACTCCTTACTCCTCCTTAGAATATCCACCATGATGCCTTACAGTATCACTGCCACATCTACCACCGCCAGTCCCTCTAGTGCTATGCTTATCTACTGCTTCTTGAAAATTGTGAAAACACTTGTGTCACTTCTTTTCCACACTGTGCACACTAGATTATGAAGTGACTCGGGAGGTGAGTCTGGGCTGGGAGGTTGAGAAAATTTTGAAACAAATGTATTTTACTGATCATACCAGAAGGCCATATGTTTGACAGATGTTCCTGACCCTACCCTTACTCTCACTGACAGTAGCACTACCCTCCCTCCCTCCTACCTCTCTTAGTATAAACTGCTAATGTCTGATCATGGACTCTTTACTTCACCTCAGCATATCCACAATGATGCCTTACAGCATCCCCACCACAACTATCACCACCACCATTCTCACTAGTGCTATGCTCGCCCATTGCTTCCACCTCCACCACCTCTGTAACACACTCCACAGGCTGACTGTGACACAACTCCTCCTTGTGACTAATGCTTTCCTGCTGCTTAGCACTAGGGGGAGAAGGAGTGAAGGCAAAGATGAAGAAACAGAGAGTTCAGGACTTACATTACCGCCATGCCATGTAACTGTAGATGATGAGTTATCCACTGACACCTGGCTCCATGTCATATTGTCAGATTCTTTCTCCTCCTGTGATTACTGAGAAAGAGATAACCAGTCCACAATGGCCACATTATCCTTCGAAACAACACAGTTATCCTTTGAAACAACATCCCTGGAAGAAATGGCCAACTTTCTCTTGCTGATTTTGCAGCTAGGAAGCCATTCGGTCCAGGTGTTATGTTCGGTGCAATAAGGAGAGCACCAGAGCGGTATAGCAAGGTGTGTGGAGATGTAGCAGGAAGATAACTCTATCACTGGTCACCTATAACTAGATAAGACAGGAGTCCCTCCCAAAATCACTCAGCAGCCCCCTTCACTATGACTTTCCAGGGAACAATGCAGAAGCAGCAGAGTAAGAGACATTAGGCAGTAGAACAATGCAGCCATTGTACTTTTAGCGCTTAAGCTCACTCATTTGGCCTGTGGCTGAGAGGCTAGGTGCAGGACAGTCCAGGAATGTCCAGAAGCCAAGGGGTTAAAGCATTTCACACATCAGAGCATACACAACAGCAGCCTAAAGGAATGCAGGAGCTCCGGAGTTCACAGGTTATCGGGCTCACCACCTGCACACAAGACCAGAAGAACAGGAGGATGGTGCAGCACATAGAGGCCACCACAATTTAATGGGCAGACAGAGGGGGCAGGATTGGAAAGCCAGTAGTGTCACAGAGAATCTCCCTAGCAGGTAAATGAATGGACTGTCCGTCAGAAGTTCAGGATATGTGTAGGATACAGCAGTAGCTCAAGCACACACATCCTCACGCCATTACCACCAGGCTACACCCCTGAGTCAGAAGCGCTTTGATGAAACCCATAAAGTACAAGCAACCTGGCCTACATTTCGTATTCCACGTTCACTCTCAACACTTTTAATGAATATTTTTATTAAAATGAAGCCAAAGCCTATCACATTTCTATTACATTTAATGTGTAATACAAACCACACTCCAAAGAATGCCAATGGCCAGAAAGAAAGTTTAGGAGTCATTGTTCTGCAATGGTTCTAGTTCAATCCAACCCAACTCCGATCTACACAAATCCACCATCCCCTTGAAAGACTTGGAATAGACCAAATTTAAGGAGATATTCCTGGATAAAGACTCTTTCCAGGCCAATGCGTGTTGTAATGTTGCCTCATGGATGATTTGCAGTGTAATGGGTGGAGATAACCATTTTGATACCTTCATATTAGCCCCTTGGTTCTCCTAATTTGTCTGTTTTGGAAAACACGTGTATTCCCCACATTATAACAATTCTGGCTCTGTTCACACCTGCAATAAAATGCTATGCTGGATCCCCTACACAGTTGATCCAAAAGACAACTAACAGACCTCCCTGACTTACTGTATAATCTATGTGTTGGAATTATATCAAGATTTTTGTGATTTTGATAGCAAAAATAGTACCACATGTTATGTTGTTCTTGCCATTAAAATGATGAAAAACCCGATAGAGCCTCAGCTGAATGCCTTAGTGCTTATATGAATATATAGTAGAACTTTGCATTGTGTGGTCCCTCTGTTACCCCTTCTGGAAAGGTAAAACTAAATTGACAAATGGAAAAACTTAGGGAAGATAAAGTCAAAAATAAGGTGGTTTCCTCTGTAAGAAGTTTACATTGTTGTTTATAAAGTAGATGTTTGTAGGTAATACTCATAGATAAAGAATATCTGTTGCCATCCAAACCCTCATCAAACCCTCTCCAGACCTCAATGTCTTGAAATGAGTGAAAAGCCTCCTCTCATAAATAAAAGAAAATTATGGAACAAGCTCTTTCTAATCGGGGGTTCATCTAGATCGGTTGCAACCCCTTATTATCCACAACTGCACAAGGCATCCGGCATAGGTGAATTCAGCCTAGATCTCGACGCAACTGATGCCACAACTGATGACAAGTTGTCATCAGCTGTATGGCACCTGGAGTCCATTGTTTCTGCACGGCAGGCAGAGGAACATAGCAAGCTTTGTTCCCCTGTCTGGGGACCTCCGGCTTGTCCAACTATCTGGCATCAAAATTGAGATGTTGGATGTCCCATCAGTGGGATCAGTTCTAGTACCAGTTTTCTGTGCATGCCGGAGGGAAACTATGCTGGACGCCTGATATATGTGAACCAGCCAAACTGACCTTAGGACACTACAAAATTTCCAAAATTTGGAAATTCTGATGCCGCAGCCTCCCATTATTTTCAATAGAATTCTGCTGCACAATGCAGAATTCCACCATGGAAATTCTAATTCCGGGCTCCGCTGAAAAAATTTGGCAGAATCCACTTAGAAATGTATTGCCGTCAATGGAGACAGCACATGTCTGAGGGGTTCAAACGCTGATTGATTCAGGCGGCGCCAGCTGCCAAATGTCTGCCCCGAATTTCTTTAGTGTAAATGGGCCCTTATGTTATTAGCCTTCCTTTTTCAGGTCTTATATTTGGCAATATACTAATATTTGCCATCTGTAACACTGGATGATATAGCAGCGCAGGTATATAATGGGGCTAGAAGAATACGGCAGTGTTAGTTTTTTATTCTCCCGCAGTGAACATTTGACCTCTCCTATTACTACAATGGGCTTTTTGGTGACTGTATTAAATATTTTCCCTTTGGCCTCATTGTAGGTTTTTTAGCTGCTTTATGATCATAATTGCACATTAAAAATCCAGATCCGCGAGTGGTCCGCACCGCTCCGTACTGCTACCTATTTATAAAAGGCCAAATAATTAATCCCACATGAATGACAACTGCTTTGTAATTTATTCCCCTTTGTTTGGCTGTGGTTTGCAGAAACATGAACTCTGAATTAGTGAACTATGTGTTTCTCAATCTGGAATCCATATGTTGTTATTCTCCTACTCGATTCATCAAACCCCCAGACCCTGGGAAAGGTGTGTGCCACATCCAAATATTATTCATTAATGTCCCGTGTTTCAGATTTGTTTTATTTGGAGATAGCAAAAAAAAAAAAAAAGTTTTTTTCTTCCATCTGGGAACATTCTGAATGATTGCCAAGAAGACAGAAGAGAAGAGAGAAATCCAGGTCAGAAGTTAAGATGGACGTCCCCTTCTAATCAGATGAAGTCGTCACAATGTGTCTATGTTCTTGAGGAAGCAGAACCTTTTCACCTCCAGCTGATTCTCAGTAGCATTACGGGGTCAGACATGTAAGAGCATTTTCATCATCAAAAGTATTTAAAGGGGTACTCCAGTGGAAAACATACCTTTGCCAAAAATTGTCATTTTTAAAGGGGTACTCCGCTGCTAGACATCTTATCCCCTATACAAATGATAGGCATGAGATGTCTGATCATGGGGGTCTTGTTGCTGGGGCCCCCCCGTGATATACCACAGCACCCGTCATTCTAAACAAATGGCGGGTACCTGCAGCAGTGCTCGTGATTTCACGCCATGCCCCGTCCATTCATGTCTGACACTCCCCCTCCCATAGATATGAGTAGAAGGGGGTGTGGTGTGACGTCATGAGGGCCGTGGCCATGAGGTCACGATCACAGCCTCCTGCTCCGAGTATTCTAAAAAAAATGTTCAGAATTCTGGGGCACCGTAGTACCCCTTTAAAACTGATCATCTTGTAACCCATAGCATTAATCAGCTCAGGTCCTTACATGTAATGTAATAGACAGTAGGAAGCTGTTTTCACACGGAATGGATTAGAAGCGTATTTTATGCTGCGGATCCGCCAATGACAGACCTTACAGTGTTCCTACATCTGTGCCTGGCTGCTCGTTGTGGCAATCCGCCTCTGCGAGCAGACTACACTACGAGCAGCCAGGCACAGCTGGAGGCACACTGTAGGGTCTGTCATTGGCAGATCTGCAGCGAAAATACACTGCTTATCCATTCCATGTAACCCTACCCTTAAGGTGATAGTATCCCCCCTGCCCTACTGGGCCCCTGTGCACCTGGGCAGGTTGTACCTATGGCAGTGTTTCCCAATTAGGGCACCTTCAGCTGTTGCAAAACACTAATCTATGGTATGTCTTGCTCATAAAGAATAGGAAATAAGTTAAAAATCGCGGGGGATCCGAGCGCTGGAACCCCTGCGATCTCCTGAATGGGGCCCTGGCAGTCTGCCGAAAGCTGCCGTTCTGACCCAAGCAGGAAGGCGCGGCCAACACGCCCCCTATCTCTTTGGGAGGGGGCGTGTCAGCCGCTGCTCCGTGTGGGGCCGGCACACCCCTTCTAGCAGACTGCCGGGGCTCCGGTCAGGAGATCCTCTTAATTCCCTATTTAAGGGAGTTCTGTAGTGAAAGATAACTTATCCCCTATCCAAAGAATAGGGGATAAGTTATAGATGGCGGGACCCCGCGCAATCTATAACTTATCCCCTATCCTTTGGATAGGGGATAAGTTATCTTTCATTTATCAGAGCCCCAATTTGTTAGCAGTCAAGACTTAGGTTGTACGGCCTCATTAGGTAATATACAGGTCCTTTCTCTAGTGTAAAGTCAACAACTATAATTTAATTTGCACCCAATCTATATGCAAGGCACTATCTTTGGCCTAAGTACTGCTCCCCCCCCCCCCCCCCCCCCATTGCAGGCAGATTTAATGGATTGCTGTTATTCTTGTACAGGGTTCTGACATGTGTCACATTTCGGGGCAGGTTTGGTCTCCAGGTTGACATGTAGTCTAATCAGATCCTATGTGTTAGCTCTGCAGGTGGAAAATGTTTCATACTTTATTTGAAATCTCTGTTTCTGATGTTTTAAAGTTGCATGTAAGACAAAAGCAGATAAGGCAATAATACGCCCTAGACATAATATCAGCAATTCATTCCACAAGTGCTGGCAGCGGGTCTGGCAATAGACTGGAATGACATTGGAACTGGCAAAGTGTAGAGTATGAAATCAGCATATAGATGGAGCAGAGCCGAACGAATGAGGTATCGCTGTCTGAACAAGAACATAGTCAGTCAACTCCGATCAAGTATTGTACATGGCATCAAACATGAAATCCATGATGAGAATCATATTACTTACATGTCATGCCTCCTTTCCTTTGTCTATAGGTAACCACATAACAGTGCCGTGTTTTATTTAAAATGGCTTTCTCAGATTGCTTATCTGGGCGTATCAGGGACAGAAAAACAGAGCTAATTTCTTCCAAAAACAGTGCCACACCTGTTTTAGGTTGTGTATGTTATTACAACTTGACACCATTCACTTCAATGGAACTGAGCTGCAATACCACATACAGTCTGAGGACATAGGTGGTGCTCTTTTTTTCCCATCCCTGCATAATCCCTTTCCATCCCTGAAAACTCCCATCTGCTCTCATAGAGGAAGCCTGTGAGTCCTGCTTCCCCCGCCTACTCATAGAGGAAGCCTGTGAGTCCTGCTTCCCCCGCCTACTCATAGAGAAAACCTGTGAGTCCTGCTTCCCCACCTACTCATAGAGGAAGCCTGTGAGTCCTGCTTACCCCCGCCTACTACTAGAGAAAGCCTGTGAGTCCTGCTTCCCCCCGCCTACTACTAGAGAAAGCCTGTGAGTCCTGATTCCCCCCGCCTACTACTAGAGAAAGCCTGTGAGTCCTGCTTCCCCCCGCCTACTACTAGAGAAAGCCTGTGAGTCCTGCTTACCCCACTCACTGGCACAGAAAGCCTGTGAGTCCTTCTTCCCTTAACTACTCATAATGAGTCCTGCTAACCCCTCTTACTCATAGAAAAAGCCTATGAGTCCTGCTTACCCCACCCACTAACAGTCCTGCTTATCCCATCTACTCATAGAGAAAGCCCATAAGTCCTGCTTCACCACCTATTCATAGAGAAAGCCTGTGAGTTATTTTTCTTCCAACTACTTATATAGAAAGCCTTTTGAGTCCTTCTTCCCTTAAAGGGTTATCCACCATAAAGTGATTTTAGTACGTACCTGGCAGACAGTAATGGACATGCTTAGGAAGGATCTGCACTTGTCTTGGGGCTAAATGGCTATGTTGTGAGATTACCATAACACTGTGGCTAGCTTTTCATGAACTGGTATTTGCTTTTTGAGTTTTCTTCTTTGCCTACAAATCCCATAATTCTATTTTCCTCCCTCCCATACATCAGCCACCCCACCCATTGACACATAAATGAGCTGCATCCATTCAAAAGACCAGTGGTTTTCAATCAGGGTGCCTACATGTGTTGCATTAGTTGCAGATTGATCCCTCCACCCATTGAAGCAGACAGGCTCCCTGTCATCAGTTGACTAGTGAGTCAGGTCTCGGCCACATTGCAACCTGGGAAAAATCTGAGACAGCAGTCATTTTGTATGCTGTTAAAAATAAATATTGGGGTCAAAATCACATAAGAATTGTGAGAAAACCGTCACACACAGGTACAAACACTATATTATGAACTACACTAACTTTACTGCCCCTGTAGCATAGTCAAATAAAAAAAAATCCTGGTATACCCCTTCAACTACTAAGAGAAAAAGCCTCCTTCTTCACCCACCTACTTATAGAGGAAGCCTGTAAGTCCTGCTTCCTTTGGATAGGGGATACTTTATCTAGGGGCAGAGTACCCCTTTAAATATTACTTCCATACAAAGCATATTACTTCTATACAAAGTCCATTACATTCTATTGTGTTATTGCAAATTAACATCTTTCAAGGAAGAACAGCAGTATACAAATAATTGACGTGCTCCAAGAAGTAACAGGGGGCATAGACACCCTCCTCCTAAAAACTGACTCTAGTATAGTGAGAACAGGAACAAACAGTCTGGCCTGTAAATTAAACCTCACATTTTCCTTACATTACCTGAACCTACTGTATTGCAGCATTGACTCCAGAATTCCACTGACACTGACAGCATGACTAACAAAGTAAACTGTAGGATGGGCCACCCGTACATATGCATACATAACACCGCGCTGCAGAGCATCACACGTACATGGAGTAATGTTCTCTCATTTCGTCCCCACATGTATAATATACAGGCACAGCAGAGATTCATTTGTTAATTTACTGTTTTCTGTTTACAGATCATAAAGATAAATAAACATAAATATTTAATTAAGTTAAAAATTTTGATATTGGATTAGTTTTTTTTTTTTTTAGTTTTTTTGTATAACTGCTTATTTATTAAAATTTTTCCACAATTTAACATAGATACAATAAAATAAAAAATAAAAAACATAGGTACAAATACAAATATATAGGTAGGATATGAAATAAGGTTTTGTATCTAACCCCAAGGGCCGATGAAGAATGAGTCTATCTTATAAAAGAATCAACAGGAAAGATAGTCTGGAAAAGTTTGCATGTGCAGTAAAAATATAACAGGACTATGTTAAGAAGGCAGAATTGTAATTCCAGTAGTCTAATATAATATGGAAGGCTATAACAATATGGGTTAACTAGATTCCATTGGATTAACCTATAATATTTATTATCCACCACAGATTAGTAAATTATTTCCATTTAAAAAATCTTGATCCTTTCAGTACTTATCAGCTGCTGCGTAAGTTGCGTAGTTCTTTCCAGTCTTACCACAGTGCTTTCTGCTGACACCTCTGTCCCTGTCATGAACTGTCCAGAGCAGGAGAGGTTCTCTATGGCAGTGTTTCTCAAGCGCGGTTCTCAAGTTCCCCCAACAAGTCAAGTTTTCAGGATTTCCTTGGTCTTTCACAGGTGATATAATTATGGTGATACCTGATTCACTGACCACAATTAAATTACCTGTGAAAGACTAAGAAAATCCTGAAAACGTGACTTATTGGGGGAACTTGAGAACCGGGCTTGAGAAACACTGCCATAGAGAACCTCTCCTGCTTTGGACAGTTCATGACAGGGACAGAGGTGTCAGCAGAAAGCACTGTGGTCAGACTGGAAAGAAGTAACATAGTTCATAAGGTTGAAAAAAAAAACAGAGCCCATCAAGTTTAACCTATAACCCTAATGAGTCCCTACTGAGTTGATCCAGAGGAAGGAAAGAAAAAACTCATACTAGAGGTAAAAATTCCAAATATGGCATCAGAATAAATCCCTGGATAAATGTTCTGTCCCTATAATTCTAATATACATAACCAGCAATGTTATTAGTTTCCAAAAATGCATCCAGGCCCCTTTTAAATTATTTTACAGAGTTCACCATGACCACCTCCTCAGGGAGAGAATTCCACAGTCTCACTGCTCTTACAGTAAAGAACCCCCGTCTGTGCTGGTGTAGAAACCTTCTTTCCTCTAGACGTAGAGGATGCCCCCTTGTTATAGATACAGTCCTGGGTATAAATAGATCATGGGAGAGATCTCTGTACTGTCCCCCGATATATTTATACATAGTTATTAGGTCGCCCCTAAGCCTTCTTTTTTGTAAACGAAATAACCCTAATTCTGATAATCTTTCTGGGTACTGTAGTCCTCCCATTCCCCGTATTCCTCTGGTTGCCCGTCTTTGAACCCTCTCCAGCTCCACTATATCATTCTTGTACACTGGTGTCCAGTACTGTACACAGTATTCTATGTGTGGTCTGACTAGTGATTTCTACAGCGGTAAAATAATTTCCTTGTCGTGGGCATCTATGCCCCTATTGATGCACCCCATGATTTTATTTTCCTTGGCAGCAGCTGCCTGACACTGGTCACTACAGCTAAATTTACTGTTAACTAAGACTCCCAAGTCCTTTTCCATGTCAGTCGTCCCAAGTGTTCTCCCATTTAATACATAATCCCAGCCCAGATTTTTCTTCCCCATGTGCATTACCTTACATTTATCAGTGTTGAACCTCATCTGCCACTTCCCAGCCCAAACCTCCAACCTATCCAGATCCATTTGTAACAGTGCACTGTCCTCTATTGTGACCCCTGTGGTACCCCACTAGTAACAGTCACCTGATCAGAATACGTACCATTAATAACCACCCTCTTTTTCCTATCACTGTATCACTGAGCCAGTTACTTACCCACTTGCACACATTTTCTTCTCATTTTATGCACCAACTTCCTCTATAGTAAACAGCAGCTGATAAGTACTGGAAGGATTAAGATTTCTAAATAGAAGTCATTTACAAATCTGTATAACTTTCTGGCACCGGTTGATTTAAAAGCATTTTTTTTTTCCTCCGGAGAAGACCTTTAACAAATTTTCTTTCTTTGCTTGGTGGTGTTTTTGAAAAGCTGCCACTAAACCTAAAACCACCACTAAAGGGTAAGACATGCTGCATAGACTTCTATGGGAGGAATAAAAAGCAACAAAAACTTAATGTGGATTTCAAATTGGTGTTTTTTTCCTCCCAATTTGTAACTAGAAAATCTTGAGTCATGTGAATGAATCACATGATGAAAAACTCCTTTACTAAAACACACTAATTTTGAAAAAAAAAAAAGCCACAAAATCATGGGAGTGCAAAATGAAGGAGCCATATTATGTGGCCTTTTTTGAGTCAATAAAACATTGTGTAGAACCGCAGCCTCAAGGATGAAGATCCCAGAAAATGACTTCCCATTCTAGAGGCGCTGCGGTAACATGCTTCCTGCTCCTAGTAAATGGACGGCCTCCAATCTGAAGTGTTTCTACAGCCTATAAAGTGATTGTCCCACTGTGTATAAGGCATGGATGCATTTTATGGTTCCTATAACCCAGCGGTGCAGCATTCCCACTGTAGTAAATGCTTCAATTACC
The DNA here is from genome assembly GCF_029499605.1 of Hyla sarda. Lineage (NCBI taxonomy): Eukaryota > Metazoa > Chordata > Amphibia > Anura > Hylidae > Hyla > Hyla sarda. Next base: position 66,868,413 of record NC_079191.1, read on the forward strand.
GCTAGGAGCTAAGTCTTAAGTATTTTTAATCCAGGCAAAGCAGAGAACTCCAGCTCTTGGGCTAAGTGCCTGGGCTTTACATCCTGACACTGCTCCTTTGTGGCCGCTGTTTGTAGTAGGAACGGGAGAGCGAGACTTTCTCTGGACATAATCGGTTTGGGCTGCTGGAGCTTCTGAATGGTGTCATTTATGGGACTTTCCAGTTTCACCTGCAGCCAGTAATTGAAGTTAATGGGGGAAGAAGTAGCCTTTGCCCTTACACACTGCAATCTGTTGTCTTAAGAAGAGGCTGCATTTCATTACAGACCCAAACAGGGAAAATCATTGTTACCTGTTAAAAGAATGAAAAGAATGCCCACGAGCCCCGCTGCATTATGTTGGTATGTGTGCCTAAATAGGACATTAGTCCAGAGGTGCTGAGATCCCGGGGCTTCTAGGAGCGTGCAAGCTATGAATATCATTATGTTTATAGTGGCATAAGATAACACAAGATATAGAACACCTTAGCTAACATATAGAGTCTAGCTGTGTTTGTCATTGGCAACAAGTAGTAGCAATATTATAAGGCGTTATCTGTGGCGTTGGTTGCAGGTAAATGAACTGTAAGGGTAGGGCCACCGTAGCGTATACACAGCATATTTCATGCAGAGCAAAATCTGCTGCACAGCGGTAAATACGCGGCATATTCTCCTATCTGCAGCGTATTTACCACTGTGAGGTGCGGTCTATCCCCGAAGGCAGCCCTGTGTGTGCAGTGAGGTGTGGAGGTGAGCCGACACGTCACAGTAATGCAATACTGCTATGGTGCATTTGGCCAAATACTATGTACCATCCCACCAAGATAAGGTGACCTCATTGGTGACGGTACCGTAAGAACCTCTTTTTTTCACCATAGCAGTATTGCAAAGTAAAATATGTCATATTTTACATATAGCTTAGCGCTAGAAGTGTGCTGCTGTTATCCTCTTGTTTGTTTCTCATATATTCAGTGTATGTATATATATATATATATATATATATATATATATATATATATATATATATATATCCAATTGGGTACATCAGGGACATCATTGGTCAGCAATTGCAAAGTGAGCTCATATCTATCTATCTACCTATCTTTTTACCTATCTATCTATCCATCCATCTACCTATCTAGCTCATATCTATCTCATAACACATTAGACTTCATGTATATACAGTATATATATATATATATATATATATATATATATATATATCTTGAGTACATCAGGGGCATCATTGGTCAGCAATTGCAAAGTGAGCTCATATCTATCTATCTCATATATATATATATATATATATATATATATATATATATATATATATACATATATATATTATAGTAAATTTGAGTAGCCGTATTAGTCCAGTGATGCAGATGCAAATCAAAAAATGTTGCAGTATCTTGTAATACCTTTTTTATTTGCTTTAGACTTGATAAAGGGAGGAATCCCGAAAGCTTGTCTCTACAAAATGCCGTTAGTCCAATAAAAAAGGTATTACAAGATACTGCAAAATTTTTTGATTTGCATCTGTATATATATATATATATATATATATATATATATATAAAGGGGATGAGTATTTATCTCAGGGAGAGATTACCACTCCTAGTATGACGGAGCTTCATAAGGCCATTTTGCACTCCGCGGGCATTCTGGGTAGGGGAATATGCAAAGCAGCTCATTACACCACCTTATTCAGGTAGTGTTCCCTGGCATCAGCTTAGCTCCTGTTAAGGAATATGAAAAGCTAATCTGGATTTATGACAAGCCAGACTACTTCCCAAAAGGAAAGTTTCTACCCAAGCTGATACCAGGGAACACTACCTGAATAAGGTGGTGTAATGAGCTGCTTTGCATATTCCCCTACCCAGAATGCCTGTGGAGTTCAAAATGGCCTTATGAAGCTCCGTCATACCAGGAGTGGTAATCTGTCCCTGAGATAAATACTCATCCCCTTTAGCTGCTCTCAGGCCTCTTACCCCAGCCAAGCTAGATCACCCTGCTCTGTACTGACGAGTGGCAAAAACCATGAAACAGCTGTCTGCAGATGGGTAGAAACTTTCCTTTTGGGAAGTAATCTGGCTTGGCATAAATCCCGATTAGCTTTTCATAGTCCTTAACAGGAGCTAAGCTGATGCCAGGGAACACTACCTGAATAAGGTGTAATGAGCTGCTTTGCATATTCCCATATATATATATATATATATATATATATATATATATATATATATATATTGATCTATCTAGCTAATATCTATCCATATCATATCTAGTTATCTCATATTTATTTATATCTTCTATCTATATATCTCGTATCTATCTATATATCTCGTATCTATATATCTCATATCTATCTGTCTATCTATCTATCTATCTATCTATGTATCTCATATCTATCTATCTATCTCATATCTATCTATCTATCTCATATCTATCTATCAATCTCATATCTATCTATCTATCTCATATCTATCTCATATCTAACATATTAGACTATATACACATATACACATCAGAGACATCATTGGTCAGCAATTGCAAAGTGAGCTGCTACCAAGAGCAGATCTTGATAATCTGTGTGCCCAAGTGTATTCAGCGTGGCAGATCATTTCTTATTAACCTCATCAGTGGTTGTCAGTAAGTGCTTATATTGTTGCACATAGCGCTTATACTCGATATACTGAATAAATCAGGATGTCTTGGATATTTTTGCCTCCATTATTCATCATTTGCAGATCACTGATTTGTCTACCGATCCTTTGATTTCCATAATGTCGCGACTTCTTGGTGTTGCAGTTCCAATGTGGAGGATTGTATAATTCGATAGAGAGATCATAATTTTTTTTTTGTTTCCTTATATGATACTGTTTTTATATATTTTTTTTCTTCTTTTCCGCACTCCTCAGCCCTCGTCCAGGCCCGTTGTCCAAATTAGTAATATTTTTCTTGCTGTGGTATCTGAGTGACGGAAGTAATCATGGAGATTGAAAGACGTTTAGAACGTGACCTCTGGTAACCTAGTTGTTTTTCAGTAGGATACAAGACACATCTGCTCTCAATAGTGAGTTAAAAAAAATATAAAAATGACCTGTAGGTTTCGAGGCCGCAAAGCTGAAACGTGTGCTCCTGGAAAGAGCTTCTCCGTGCCGAGAGATGTGATGTAATATGACAGTTGGGTTAAAGTTTTATTTCCTTTTTTATTTATTCATTTTTTTTTTATTTAAAAAAAATATATATTTTTGATTTCTTAAATTCCCAATTTTAAGGGTTATTGCTTATTTAACCTACTACTGTACTCCTATTACACAATGTAATCAGGGCTTTGTTGTTTTTTTTATAGGGTTAGGACTCCCTCTGGGTTTCACTAGTGCAGCCTCCAGCTGTTGCAAAACTACTACTCCCAGCATGCCCAGACAGCCTTTTTGCAAAATTGGATTCTTCCATTCTGCCTAAATGTGGCACTGCAAAGAGAGGGAGTAGTTCAATTCCTAATTTAAAAAAAAACAACCTAATTACCAGGTAAATGGGTTGGTGTCAGTTCACACCACCGTATATACTCGAGTATAAGCCAAGTTTTTCAGAACGATACTCGAGTGAACTCTCCGCCTGTCAATTCCTTTCAGTGGTCTTCAACCTGCGGACCTGCTGGGAGTTGTAGTTTTGAAACATCTGGAGCTCCGCAGGTTGAAGACCACTGCGGCCTTCGTCATCATCCAGACCCCCCTTTAGTTTTCTACTCACCTTCCCTCGGCGGGACATTAGGGTGAGCTGGTCCAGGCCATCTATGCTGCAGGGACCGTCCGGTTGGGAGGGTTAGTCATACCGGGCTTTCCATCTTCACCGGGAGGCCCTCTTCTCCGCTGCGGGCCCGGCCCCAGACTAGTGACGTTGCCTTGACGACAACGCACAGGGACGTAGAAATATTGCCATGAGGTGATTTCACCTGTAATCACAATTGAGGTGTTCTATGATGATTTGAAGGTTTAGGCTGTGTTTACATGTTTTTACAGCTTTCTTTTTTAACTGCATTTGGGCAGTTTCTGCTGCAATTTTCAAAAACGGTGGTAAAAATGACTCTGACTGTGATTTGCACAAATGTGGTATAATATAAAAAAAATTTGCCATGATTTGGGGAATATCACAGCAAAAAAATTAAAAACTGCTGCAGAAAATGCAATGTGTGAACACGGCCTTAGAATAGGTGTATAACTACTAGATATCCAAATCCCATAGAAGTAGAGCTAGGAGATATGGAGTCTGAGGGATCTGGTAGGTGATAATGTCATCCTGTAGTCCACAGGAAGTCAGAAATCACAATTGACATCTTATGACTCACATTATAGGGGTACTCTGGTGGAAAACAATGTTTTTTAATCAACTGGTGCCAGAAGGTTGTGCAGATTTGTAAATTACTTTACATTTAAAAATACAAATTATTCCAGTACTTATCAGCTGCTGTTTGCTGCAGAGGAAGTTCTTTTTTTATTTATTTTCTGTCTGACCACAGTGCTCTCTGCTGACACAGCTGTTCATGTCATGAACTGTCCAGAGCAGGAGCAAATCCCCATCGCAAACCTCTCCTGCTCTGGACAGTTCATGACATGGACAAAGGTGTCAGCAGAGAGCACTGTGGTCAGACAAAAAAGAAATTCAAAAAGAAAAGAACTTCCTGTGAAGCATACAGCAGCTGATAAGTACTAGAAGGATTAAGATTGTTAAAAGTAATTTACAAATCTGTTTAACTTTCTGGCACCAGTTGATTAAATACCCTTAAGGACCAGACCATTTTGGCCTTAAAGGGGTACTCCGGCCCTAAAACATCTTATCCCCTATCCAAAGGATAGGGGATAAGATGTTTGACCATGGGGGTCCCGCCGCTGGGACCCCCGCAATCTTGTGATGTCACGACTCTGCCCCCGTGTGACGTCACGCCCCGCCCCCGCTATGCAAGTGTATGGGAGGGGGCGTGATGGCCGTCCCCAAGTGGCGGGACCCCCGCCGTGAGCCGTAAGGAAGCGCGTGTAGCGCGAAACAATTGTTGCTTACACTTTGTGACGTAACTGCCTGTCTTTGCTGCTCCATGCAAATAAAGCGTCTTTAGTTTGTTGCACCCCGTGAGTGGCGCCCAATCATTACTTACTGAAGTGGAAATCAGAACGACTTATCATGAAAAAAGCTTCAATGTAAACCCCCTTTAGTAGAGCAGCGTGAACTCCGACTAATCGGCACCCACTCATTTCCTCTACTGTTTGACCCCAACCCATTGTCCCATGGCCGGTGCCCCAGAGATGACATGATCACCGTCAGGAATAATTAGAGATCATTTGTCAAACTTGACATTTTATATTGATATATTTTCTAAAAAAAAATACAAATCTAGCAGAGGCCCGAAACCATCTGTGCCACAAAGGTTGCGACACTTGCCGGAGCCTCGCAAAGATTGTCAAAAATTATTGTTAGCGACTGAGAAGAGTGTTAAGAATGGAAGCACAGCCATAGCCTGAGGTAGACTCGCATCACAGAACAGAAGGAGGGACACCTGATACGCCTTAGCTGGAGATTACTTACCCTACACATGTATTTTTAGATATCCAAGTTAAGCCCTACGGCAATATCTTGGAAGAAAAAACAGAGTGTAGAAGGATTTAGTCCTCATTCATAAAGCCGTCCTACACCTGCCTTCACTACTTCATCTGTGAAAAATTATGTGTGTGACTGTTTCACCCGCCTTCTCCGCTGAGTGCTGAAACCAGTAAATTCTTTGCTGTGTAGCTCATAAATTTGTGCTTACTTGTAAGGGACTGAAGATTTAATATTCTATACCAATGATAAATAAAAGCCACAAGGAGTTCTTTACTGCTCTGTGTCCCTGGATCTTAAAGTGGTACTCCGGTGGAAAACTTTTTTTTATTGTTTTTAATCAACTGGTGCCAGAAAGTGAAACAGATTTGTAAATGACTTCTATTAAAAAAATCTTAATCCTTCCAGTACTTATTAGCTGCTGAATACTACAGGGGAAATGATTTTCTTTTTGGAACACAGTGCTCTCTGCTGACATCTCTGTCCATTTTAAGTTCCTAAAATGGACAGAGATGTCAGCAGAGAGCACTGTGCTTGTGATGTCAGGAGAGAGCACTGTGTTCCAAAATGAAAAGAATTTCCTCTGTAGTATTCAGCAGCTAATAAGTACTAGAAGGATTAAGATTTTTAATAGAAGTAATTTACAAATCTGTTTCACTTTCTGGCACCAGTTGATTTAAAAAATAAAAAAAGAAAAGTTTTCCACCGGAGTACCCCTTTAATGTCTTAGTAGGTACTGTCTCTGCACTCTGAGGAGAATCCTAATATCCTCTATGATCAACAGCAGGGGGGTTTATGCTTATACCATGGAAATTTTAAGGAAAAATTCTTTGCTTATAAGATTTTCCAGTTAATATTCACAAAAAATTAAGTAAATGCTTTATTTTACTTATTTTCCAAAAATGTTTTCATATGTGCTGAGACCTGAACCAACTGCTAGATACAGGCAGGAGAAGACAAGGGCAGAATGCTTCACACCCTAACTCAAAGCTTAGTCCGTCTGATTGCAGGTGACAGCCTCAGGCTCCATAGATTTTTAATGGAGCTTTCAAATGATCAGTGGGGGTCTCAGCACTGACACTCTGTCTGATCAAAACTTTTCACATGACTGTGGGAGTCAAATGTTTTTTTTATGTTAGAGTTAGAGTTGTACTCACTAAACAGGAAGCTCATACATTATTATATCTTTAATAAATAATTCATAAAAACTATTTTTAATATAAGTCCATGATCTGCTTGTACAATATACTGTATCTATATATATATATATATTTTTTTATACATTATTATTTCTTTTTTACAACAAACTACCCCCTTTCCCCATTAATTTAACCCCCATTTCCTATTTTTCAAATAGAAATGTCTAATCCAGGGGTCGGCAACCCGCGTCTCCGGAGCCGCATGCTGCTCTTTTACTCCTTTTCCGCGGCTCCGCGAGTCTGTCCCGGGTACCGGTCACCCTCATTCTGGGACAATGCAGTGTCCCGGAATGATCTGAGCCCGTGAGCCTCCGTCGGTTTACTTACCTGCCCTGGTGCCATCGGAGCGGAGTCTCTTCTTCCGGGGCCGCGCGGATCCTCACTGTCATGTGATGATGTAACGTCACATGACAGTGACGTCGCCGGCCTGCGCCTCAGTCGAGGAGCGCCGCCGGGAGAGGAAGACGCCACGCGAGGAGCTGGTGAGTATGTAAAATACATTACATTACTTGACAGCAGGGCGTTAATCCCTCACCCCGCGGCAGCGTTAATGCTGCCGCGGGGTAAGGGGTTAACGCTACCGCTGCCATGGGGTGAGGGGTAACTTAACCCCTCACCCCATGGAGGCGGCAGCGTTATCGCTGCCACGGGGTGAGAGGTTAATGCTGCCGCTGCCATGGGGTGAGGGGTCAAGTTACCCCTCACCCCATGGCAGCGGTAGCATTAACCCCTCACCCCGTGGCAGCATTAACCTCCCTCTCCCCAGTGCATTAACCCCCCTCTCCCCAGCCCACCCCAGGCCTGGGCCCCAAAAAAGCCCACCCCAGGCCTGGGCCCCAAAAAAGCCCACCCCAGGCCTGGGCCCCAAAAAATCCCACCCCAGGCCTGGGCCCCAAAAAAGCCCGCCCCAGGCCTGGGCCCCAAAAAAGCCCACCCCAGGCCTGGGCCCAAAAAAAAGCCCACCCCAAAAATATATTTTACATTGTTAAGTGAAAGTCCTTTTTTTCTTCAGATTGACAGCTGACTGCACGATCCTGTATATATAGCATTAAGGTAAGAAACAATATATGCAGTGTTATATTTGTTTTAAATGTCGCAATGGTTTTGCGGCTCTCAGTTTTTTTTTTCTCTTTGGAAACGGGTCCAAGTGGCTCTTTTTGTCTTAAAGGTTGCAGACCCCTGGTCTAAACTAATGCAACAAATATATACACTGCTCAAAAAAATGTAGAAAACACTTAAACAACACAATGTAACTCCAAGTCAATGACATTTCTGTGAAATCACACTGTCCACTCAGGAAGCAACACTGATTGGCAATCAATTTCACATGCTGTTGTGCAAAGGGAGCAGACAACAGGTGGAAATTATAGGCAATTAGCAAGACACCCCCAATAAAGGAGTGGTTCTGCAGGTGGTGACCATAGACCACTTCTCAGTTCCTATGCTTCCTGGCTGATGTTTTGGTCACTTTTGAATGCTGGCAGTGCTTTCACTCTAGTGGTAGCATGAGACGGAGTCTACAACCCACACAAGTGGCTCAGGTAGTGCAGCTCATCCAGGATGGCACATCAATGCCAGCTGTGGCAAGAAGGTTTGCTGTGTCGGTCAGCGTAGTGTCCAGAGCATGGAGGCGCTAAAAGGAAACAGGCCAGTACATCAGGAGTCGCGGAGGAGGCCGTAGGAGGGCAACAACCCAGCAGCAGGACTGCTACCTCCGGCTTTGTGCAAGGAGGAGCAGGAGGAGCACTGCCAGAACCCTGCAAAATTACCTCCAGTAGGCCGCAAATGTGCATGTGTCCACTCAAAGGTCAGAAACAGACTCTATGAGGGTGGTATGGGGGCCCAATGTGCGCAGGTGGGGGTTGTGCTTACAGCCCAACACAGTGCAGGAAGTTTGGCATTTGCCAGAGAACACCAAGATATGCAAATTCGCCACTGGCGCCCTGTGCTGTTCACGGATGAAAGCAGGTTCACACTGAGCACATGTGACAGACATGACAGTCTGGAGATGCCGTGGAGAACGTTCTGCTGCCTGCAACATCCTCCAGCAAGACCGGTTTGGCGGGGGGTCAGTAATGGTGTGGGGTGGCATTTTTTTGGTGGGCCGCATAGCCCTACATGTGCTTGCCAGAGGAAGCCTGACTGCCATTAGATACCGAGATGAGATCCTCAGACCCCTTGTGAGACCATATGCTGGTGAGGTTGGTCCTGGGTTCCTCCTAATGCAAGACAATGCTAGACCTCATGTGGCTGGAGTGTATCAGCAGTCCCTGCAAGAGGAAGACATTGATGCTATGGACTGGCCCGCCCGTTCCCCAGACCTGAATCCGATTGAGAACATCTGGGACACCATGTCTGGCTCCATTCACCAACAGACTCATCATCAGGAGCATGCCCAGGCATTATAGGGAGGTCATACGGGCACGTGGATGCCAAACACACTACTGAGCCTCATTTTGACTTGTTTTACGGGCATTACATCAAAGTTGGATCAGCCTGTAGTGTGGTTTTCCACTTGGATTATGAGTGTGACTCCATATCCAAACCTCCATGGGTTGATAAATTTGATTTCCATTGATAATTTGTGTGTTTTTGTTCTCAGCACATTCAACTATGTAAAGACGAAAGTATTTCTTATGATTAGTTCATTCATTCAGATCTATGATGTGTTATCTTAGTGTTCCCTTAATTTTTTTGAGCAGTGTATATACACAGTAGTCCCTCGAGTTTTAATTAATGAATGCATACGCCCTGCATCCTGTGTCCTTAAGGACGCAGGGTGTACAGGTACGCCCATGGGAATTTCGGTCCCCGCCGCCAGCATTTCGGTCCCCGCCGCCATATCCCCCCCCATGTCGGCGATCGTCGCAAATCGCCACTGAATTCAGACCTGTAATCTGCGGCAATTCCAGGTCATCTGGGTCTCCGGTGACCCGGAAAATATGAGGGATTGGCGTGAGGTTAAAGGTTAAAGTTTGGTTCCCCTGCTCTGTCCACCCACGGCAGTCCAAGCAGAGCAGGGGAACGTGATGTAAGCGGTGGCGGCGGCAGTGGAGGTCCCTTACCGGGTGGCGATCGGGGGGCAGCGATCCTCCAGCTTGCGCGTCGATCGTGCTGACTACGGAAGTCGGTGAGTTGTTGCCTAGCAACATCTGCAGGGCGACAGATTGGAGACCATTATGCAGTGGTCTCTTAACTGTAGCCCTCCAGATGTTGCAAAACTACAACTCCCAGCATGCCCAGACAGCTGTTTGGGCATGCTGGGATTTGTAGCCTTGCAAGATTTAGAGGGGTACAGTTTGGAGATCACTGTGCAGTGGTCTCTAAACTGTGGCCCCCTAGATCTTGCAAACACTGCAACTGCCAGCATTACCACACAGCAGTTTGTTGTCTGGGCATGCTGGGATTTGTAGTTTTGCAACATCTGGAGGGCCACAGTTTAGAGATCACTGTGCGGTGGTCTCTAAACCATGGCCCTCTAAATCTTGCAAAACTACAACCCCCAGCATGCAACAGCAAACGGCTGTCTCGACATGCTGGGAGTTGTAATTGCGTGCTTCCAGCTGTTGCATAACTACATCTCCCAGCATGCCCTTCGGAGATTAGTACATGCTGGAAGTTGTAGTTTTGCAACAGCTGGTAGCACGCAATCACAACTCCCAGTATGCCGAGACAGCCGTTTGCTGTTCGCGCATGCTGGGAGTTGTAGTTTTGCAACAGAACCTAACTCAAGGTTTTCCAACCAGTGTGCCTCCAGCTGTTGCAAAAGTACAACTCCCAACATGCACGGTCTGTCAGTGTATGCTGGGAGTTGTAGTTCTGCAACAGCTGGAGGTTTTCCCCCCCCTCCCCATGTGAATGTACAAGGTACAATCACACGGGAAGGTTTATAGTGAGTTTCCTGCTTTAAGTTTAAGCTACAGCAAATTTTCCGCTGCAGCGTAAACTCCTAGTGGGAAACTCACCGTAAACCCCTGCCAGTGCATATGTACCCTAAAAACACTACACTAACACATAATAAAGAGTAAAACACTACATATACACCCCCTTACACTCCCCCCCCCCCCCCCAATAAAAATGAAAAACGTATTGTATGGCTGTTGCAAAACAACAACTCCCAGCATTTCTAGAGAGCCATTGACTCTCCAGTCATGCTGGAAGTTTATCAACAGCTGGAGGCACCCTGTTTGGGAATCACGGGCGTAGAACACCCCTATGTCCACCACTATGCAATCCCTAATTTAGTCCTTAAATGCGCATGGCGCTTTCTCACTTCGGGGCCCTGTCGTATTTCAAGGAAACAGTTTAGGGCCACATATGGGGTGTAACTCCATACCCGGGATTTTGGGGGGCCTTTTCTCCTTTTACCCCTTATGAAAAGGAAAAGTTGGGGCCTACACCAGCCTGTTAGTGTAAAAAATGAAAATTTGTACACAGAGGAAAAAGGAAAAAAAGCCCCCCAAAATTTGTAACGCAATTTATCCTGAATATGGAAATACCCCATATGTGGGCATAAAATGCCCTGCTGGCGCACAACTAGGCTGAGGAGTGACAGCGCACTATGTACATTTGAGGCATAAATTGGTGATTTGTACAGGGGTGGCTGATTTTACAGTGGTTCTGACATAAACACAAAAAATAAATACCCACATGTGACCCCATTTTGGAAACTACACCCCACACTGAATGTAACAAGGGGTATAGTGAGCCTTAACACCTCACAGATGTTTGACAAATTTTTGTTAAAGTTGGATGGGAAAATTTAAAAAAAAAAATTTTCAGTAAAATGCTGATGTTACCCTAAACTTTTCATTTTCATGAGGGAAAATAGGGAAAAAAAGCCCCACAAAATTTGTAGCCCCACTTCCTCTGAGTAAGAACATACCCCATATGTGGATGTAAAGTGCAAACTACAATGCTCAGAAGGGAGGGAATGCCATTGGGCTTTTGGAGAGAATATTTGTCCGGAATTGAAGGCCACGTGTGTTTACAAAGCCCCCATAGTGCCAGAACAGTGGAACCCCCCCACATTTAACCCCATTTTGGAAACGATACCCCTCACGTAATGTAATAAGGGGTACAATGAGCATTTACACCCCACAGATTCCTGACAGATATTTGGAACAATGGTCCGTGAAAATGAAAAACGTAATTTTTCATTTCCACAGCTCACTGTTCCAAAGATCTGTCAAATACCAGTGGGGTGTAAATGCTCACTGCATCCCTTATTAAATTCTGTGAGGGGTTCAGTTTCCAAAACAAGGTCACATGTGGGGGGGGGGTCCACATATTAGCAGCACAGGGGCTTTGTAAACGCACATGGCCCCCCGACTTCCAATCCTAACAAATTCTCTCTCCAAAAGCCCAATGGCGCTCCTCCTCTTCTGAGCATTGTAGTATGCTAGCAGACCACTTTACGTCCACACAAGGAGTATTTCCAAAATGCCATGTGTTTTTTTTTTTTTGCTGTTCTGGCACCATAGGGGCATCCTAAATTGGACATGCGCCCCCAAAAAACATTTTAGCAAAATTCACTCTCCAAAATCCCATTGTCGCTCCTTCCCTTCTGAGCCCTCTAGTGCACCCACGGAGCACTTGACATCCACATATGAGGTATTTCCTTACTTGAGAGAAATGGGGTTACAAAATTTGGGGATATTTCTCTCATTTTACCCCTTGTAAAAATGCAAAAAATTGCTCCACAAGAGCCTTCGAATGAAAAAAAATTTCAATATTTTTGTAATATCGCTTTACTCGTCAGGAGTGTTTGTAATGTGTATTAAATTTGCTAATGTTTTTATGTATTTTCTACTTTGTTATAAAACTAATGTTCTCGTGAGAAGTATAGTATATTTAATATGGTGGTGGATGTGCACGTTATAGACTTGAGAAAGGGAGTTCTACCTCATGAAATGTCACCAGGTGTATGATCGGCGCTCGGATCCTCTGAGCAGTCCGACTTCCAGCCCGCAGGAGGTGCAATAGATCATGGCCAGGAACAGGAGACCTCGGAGAGGCTGATGAATCCTACAGTTGCCTGATTGACTAGCAGCTGCTATTTTATCACTGGGTGATTATCCTTTATTATATCCTTTTATTTCTTTTTATGTAAACAGATGAAGAAACTTTCGAGAAAAGAATTGGATACATGCAATCCTCGTTTGTTGTGCTTCCATTCATGATATACCAACCCAAGTAATCCATACATGCAAAGACACCAAAACAAATAAGCTCAGAAAATAAGTTATGTGTAATAATGTGAAATGACACAGAAAAAAAGGATCGAACACAGGAAGAAAGAGAAGTGAATAAAGGGCATGGAAAGCCAAGACAACAGCTGAAATCTATCAGTGATTAAAAAGCAATCCAGCTTTGTGTCAGTGCAAATTTATATCAGCTGGTTCAGCCCCAACTGATGGCTACAAAAAGGTCTCATTGCGAGGTGTCACAAAAGACACATTTCATGATGGGCAAATGTGGTATCCCAGTACCGAAGTGGGTCCTGTCAGGTAAACATTGCTTCAGGTGCCTGCACTGGGCCCTAATGCCTTAATTAGGATTAAGCAGGATTCAATATTTTGGGTGGGTAACCCCTATTTCTTAGCCTGTGATATAGCTTTTTAGCTTTCTTAGCAAACTCACTGTCATTAATCTGCCGAAGTCTTAGGAATTGACTATAGAGGACTGTGGTTTTGGAGTGACTAGGATGGTAACTGTTAAAGTGCAGTAGTGCATTTCTTGCGATCTTTTTGTGAAACCATAAGACATCAATCCCTCCTTCTTTTTTAGTGATAAAAACTCAAGTTTTTCATTACTGATGACTGAAGTAAATTTTAAATTCATATTATTTGTTGTGTTAAGATGCTGAACCCACTCAGAGAATGTATCTACGGGACCTGTCCACACGATGAAGACATCGTCTACAAATTTAAAATAAGTGTGGATATGATGGAGGAACGGATTAATACTAGTAAATACATATTCTTTCTCAAAACAGGCTACATAGAGGTTGGCAAGGGCACACGCGACAGGTGTGCCCATTGCCACCTCTCCTTCCTGTGTATACCATGTCTCATTAAAATGAAATGTGTTACTAGTTAAAATGAATTGTAATGCATCACAGACAAAATTGATAAATTGTTTGCTCTTGCCTGTGTTCGCTCACACAAGCAACCCCCATATCTTGTGGGATGCTAGTGTAGAGGGACTCCATGTCCACAGAGGCAAGAACGAACACCTCAGGCCACGTGACGTGTTCTAACGCAACAGGGAAATCGCTAGGATCTTTCACTAAAGCGGGTATGTCATTTACCAAAGGCTGTAGCAACCAATCTACAAATTGCGACAAAGGTTCGGCGACTGATCCAATTCTGGAGACAATAGGTCATCCGGGAGGGGATCGGGCATCCTTGTGAATTTTAGGTAAAAAAATACCATTGAGGAGGTTTCCATGTAACAGGGAGGAGTTTTGCAGCCATTTTTTCAGAAATAACCCCTAATTCTATATAATGTCTTAATAAAGATCTCAGCTTAGCTAGTAGTTCTTGAGTAGGGTTTTCGGAAAGTTTTTTATATATGGAACGATCATTGAGCTGACGAGATGCTTTGTACATGTAATATTGTTTGTTCATTATCACAATATTCCCCCCCTTGTACGCCTTTTTAATGATGATATTATTATTATTTTTCAATTTATGTAGTGCAGAAATTTCTTCGTTGGACAAGTTGGGGGGGGGGGGGGTCTATTGGATATATTAAGGCTTGCATGTCCTCAAGCACTTTTTTCTTGAACAGCTCAATGTTAGAACCAGGCTGTACAGGGGGGTTAAATTTAGATTTTATCCCTCCTTTGAACTCCATAACCTCAGTAAATTCCATAAAAAAATCTTTCCCAGTGGATTCCTCCAGCAATTCCATAAGATCGTTACAGCATGCCAGGTCTAATGGGGAAGTATCATTAGGGGCGCTAAAACCAAGTGGACCAATAACTGCAAAGTGTGAAGCACGCTGGATTATTGCTACAAAAGCTTTCAGCAATGGAGGCTTGAATGATAGGCAGGATTTAAGTATTTTTTATGAAAATTTCTTGCACTGTGTAATTTACATTGTTTTTAAATTCTTTTTTCTTGTGGACACACCCCTCATCTACGTCAGACAGGGTGTGAGTTAAATCCTCCCCCTGCACAGGTGAGGTTGAGTCTGAAGAAACACCATGCTGGTGTGAAACAGTGCTGTCACTTGTGTCTTACTGGCGTCCAAACTCACCTTTTGTATGCGCTTTTAACAGCACCCCGAAAGAATGAGCACCAGAAGCGGTGAGTGATCTCTCTACATTTCTACACCTTCTACTGCTACCATTCCTAATAGTCTTTGACAGAGGGCAATTTTGTGTTTCGTACACAGCTTTTTTGTGCTGCAGCACTGTTGTGTACTGCTGGTGTTGTGCAAAAATATGTTTTTTTTAAGCGTACTATACAAAAATACAGAGTTTTTAAGCATACTGTAGCGCATTTTTCTGCCCTCATAAGTGCATACCACATACGTACATCTAAGTAGTTTACTATTTTGTACCTGTTAATCTGTCAAGGGCCTAGATACTGTGAAAGTCCAGGCAAAAGTAATCACCGACTGGTGTTTTACTTAAATACGTTATTTTAAGCGTACTGTACCACATTTTTCTGCCCCATAAGTGCATAACTGCATACCACATACGTACATCTAAGTAGTGTACTATTTTGTACCTGTTAGTCGATTAAGGACCTAGATACTGTGAAAGTCTAGGCAAAAGTAATCACCGGCTGGTGTTTAAAAAAAAATACAGAGTTTTTAAGCTTACAGTAGCGCCTTTTTTTGCCTTCATAACTGCATACCACATACCTACATCTAAGTGGTGTACTATTTTGTGTCTGTTAATCTGTCAAGGGCCTACTTACTGTGAAAGGACAGCCAAAAGTAATCAACGACTGGTGTTTTACTCCAATACGTTTATTAAGCGTACTATAGCACATTTTTCTGCCCTCATAAGTGCATACCACATATATACATCTAAGTAGTGTACTATTTTGTACCTGTTAATCTGTCAAGGGCCTAGATACTGTGAAAGTCTAGGCAAAAGTAATCACCGGCTGGTGTTTTCCAAAAATATGGAGTTTTTAAGCGTACTGTAGCACATTTTCATGCCCTCATACGTGCATACCACATACGTACATCTAATTAATGTACTATTTTGTACCTGTTAATCTGTCAAGGGCCAAGATACTGTGAAAGTCCAGGCAAAAGTAATCACCGGCTGATGCTTTAATAAAATCGTTTTTTTTAAGCTTACAGTAGCGCATTTTTTTGCCCTCATAAGTGCATACCACATACCTACATCTAAGTGGTGTACTATTTTGTGCCTGTTAATCTGTCAAGGGCCTACATACTGTGAAAGGACAGCCAAAAGTAATCAACGGCTGGTGTTTTACTCCAATATGTTTATTAAGTGTACTATAGCGAATTTTTCTGCCCTCATAAGTGCATAACACATACGTACATCTAAGTAGTGTACTATTTTGTACCTGTTAATCTGTCAAGGGCCTAGATACTGTAAAAGTCCAGGCAAAAATAATCACCAGCTGGTGTTTTACTAAAATGCGTTTTTTTAAGTGTACTGTACCGCATTTTTCCGCCCTAAGTGCATAACTGCATACCACAAAGGTACATCTAAGTAGTGTACTATTTTGTACCTGTTAGTCGGTCAAGGGCCTAGATACTGTGAAAGTCTAGCCAAAAGTAATCACCGGCTGGTGTTTTACTCCAATATGTTTATTAACCATACTGTAGCGCATTTTTCTGCCCTCATAAGTGCATACCACATATGTACATCTAAGTAGTGTACTTTTTTGTACCTGATAATCTTTCAATGGCCTAGATACTGTGAAAGTCAATGCAAAAGTAATCACCGGCTGGTGTTTTACTAAAATACATTTTTTTAAGCTTACAGGAACAAGTTTTTCTGCCCTCATAAGTACATACCACATACCTACATCTAAGTGGTGTACTATTTTGTACCTGTTAATCTTTTAAGGGCCTAGATATAGTGAAAGGACAGCCAAAAGTAATCACCGGCTAGTGTTTTACTCCAATATGTTTATTAAGCATACTGTAGCGCATTTTTCTGCCCTCATAAGTGCATACCACATACGTACATCTAAGTAGTGTACTATTTTTTACCTGTTAATTTGTCAAGGGTCTATATACTGTGAAAGGACAGCCAATAGTACTCACCTGCTGCTGTTCTAGACCAAAACAGTTTTAAGCGTAGTGAAGCGTATTTTACTTCCCTCATATACGCAATAAGTATGTCAGGCAGAGTAGTGCCAGGATGTGGACAGTGGAGTGGCAGAGGCCTAAATTAATCAGGTGCAGGCAGAGGTCGCAGCAGAGTAGGGGCGTGTGGCAGCCGGAGTCGCAGCGAGAGGTCTGAGCTCCCAGTGTCACCTAGCAGTCGTGTCTCAACCAGCAACCCAGCAGCTGTGATTGATCGGTTCACTCTTTAATCCAATTCATCCAACACCCCCAGTCACATTCAACATCCAACACCCCCAGTCAACAGTCGGTGGGTTCCTCAGACTCAACCCTCAGTTGGCATGGCCCTCATGCTGCTGCTGCCACCTCAAGGCTCTCTCATTGTGCTGCCATGTATTGTGTGACTCCTTGTTAAATTTGGTCTTGTGTACCCACACGCCGGGGCCCAGGGCACTAAAACTTGGAAGCTAAAATTTCAATTTCAACATCATCAATTTCAATTCAAAATCTTAAATTTAAATCTAAAAATTTTAAATTTCAATGGTCTCCTCATGCTTCTGCCATCTCCAGGCTGTGTTATTCAGCCGCTATATGGTCTCCTCATGCTTCAGTCAACTCCATGTTGTGTCATTCAGCCACCATATGGTCTCCTCATGCTTCAGCCACCTCCAGGCTGTGCCATTCAGCCAATATATGGTTTACTGATGCTGCTGGGCCTGGGCCTAAACATTTTTATGGTAGTAGTAGCTACCATAAATCTTCAATTTAAATTTCAAAATTAATCTTTTAATCTTAGGGATTGTGAAGCCCTAGTGTCTACTCATGCTGCTGCCAGCTCAGGCTGTGCCATTCAGACACTTTATGGTCTTCTCATGTTTCAGCCAACTCCAGACTGTGCCATTCAGACACTATATGGTCTCCCCATGCTGCCATAAACTCCAGGCAGTCATTCTGCCATTATATGGTCTCATCATACTGATGCCATCTCCAGGCTCTGTCATTTTGCCACCATTTGACATGTGATTCCTTGTTAAATTTGGTCTTTTGCACCCACACGCCAAGACCAGGGGCACTAAAACTTGGGAGTTAAAATTTCAATTTCAAAATCTTAAATTTCTATTTGAAAAATCTTAAATTTCAATGGTCTGCTCATGCTTCTGCCATGCAGACACTATATGGTCTCCTCATGCTTCAGCCAACTCCAGGCTGTCACGCACCTGAATGTAGGCTGTCACAAAACTGGATGTGGATCCTCTACCTGTGTGGCTGATGAAACGGACTTTATCAGGGAGCAGAGTTTAAGGTGCCGCTGGTCTTCACCAGAGCCCACCGCAAAGCAGGATGGATTTGCTGCGGCATGCGACACCCAGATTACTACCCCCCGACACGGCACAACCACACAGGTAACTGGGCAAAGCGGGGTACCGGAGGATGAGGCAGAGGCGTAGTCAACGTAGCAGAAGATCTAGGCAGGCGGCAAAGGTTCAAAGTCAAAAAACGTAGCAGGAAGGTCAGGAAACACAGGTAGGCAAAACAGGCAATGGAAACGCTTTCTCTCAGGCAATAAGCACTGAAGATCTGGCAGGGGGCGTGGGAGGTGCAAATAACTTATAAACCAACAATGTAGTAAGAGGTGTAGATCGGCACTAACTGTTTGCAGCAGACTAACTTAATCACAGTTCACCTGTGCAGCACTAGGTAGCAACAGTCTATTGCACTCACGACGTGGGGCTCTTTTTCCAGAAAATGCAGTGTAAAAATGAAACTTCAGAAAGAGAAATGATGGAAGGCACTCACGTTACTGTAGCAGAGCAGGTTTTTTTATTCGGGGTGCATTCGTTCCATTAGCGGGATGCCAGGTCAGATCAAACAAGCAACAAGCACCCCGAATAAAGAAACCTGCACTGCTACAGTAACGTGAGTGCCTTCCATCATTTCTCTTTCAGAAGTTTCAAATATAACATGGTGACAGGTGAATTCACTAATTATGGGTGCACTGGCCCTTTAAATTTCAAAGCTCCAGTGCCCTAAGGGACGGGGACGCGCGCGCCGGGGCTGAGAGGAAGCAGCTGCAGGAGTGGAGGGAAGTAAGAGATGGGCCGAGACTTGCATGCGAGAGCGTCCCGGGATGCGAATCCCGGCCCCGTCGGCAGTCAGGGACACAGGGATGCTGCGCTCACGGCCAGTGTCTGTGGTCGGAGCGCAGCATGTCACAGTAACCCCCCCCTTTTGTCTCCCCCTCCTTTTAAGGCTCAAGAACCTTTTGAGAAGATCCTGATCCAGGATGTTATCCTGTGGCTCCCAAGACCTCTCTTCAGGACCGAATCCCTCCCAATCTACAAGAAAGAAACGTTTACCTCTGATGAGCTTGGAGTCCAGAATTTCCTTGACAGAATATACATCAGAGGTACCAGAGATGGTAGTGGGAAAAATGTCCTTTTTAGTGAAGCGGTTATAGATGACTGGTTTCAGGAGGGAGACGTGGAAAGAATTTGGGATCCGCAGGGAGGAAGGCAGATGTAGCGAATATGCTACTGGATTAAGATGTCTCTTGACCTTGGCCCCAAATAGCATGGTCCCAGTTTGTAGCAAGGTACTCTGAAGCAGATATATTTAGATGACAGCCATACCTTGTCCCTGGGGGAAAATTCAGGAGGAGGACGCCTTTTCTTGTCCGCTTGAGATTTCATACAGGTCTTGGCACGAAGAAGGGAGAGACGAGTCTTCTTCCAAATGGCGGTGAAAACCCATACTAGTTCATCAGCCATAGGGTCTCCGGAGGAAGAAGGTAAGGGTAGAGGAGGATGAGGATGAAGTCAGTAGACTACATAGAAGGGTAAAGTTCCTGTGGATTCGGTATCCTTATGGTTGCACGAGAACTCAGCCTAGGGTAGACGATCAGACCAGTCATCATGGCGGGCGGAGACAAAGTGGCGAAGATAATCCCCCAAAATCTGATTCCCCCTCTTAACTTGACCATTAGATTGGGGGTGATAGGCAAAGGAAAAAGCCAAATTAACTTGAAGTTGTGAGCAGAGTGCCCACCAGAATTTGGAGACAAACTGGACTCCTCAGTGAGAGACAATATGTGTTGGAAATCCATGGAGACGGAAGATATGGGAAAGGAACAGTTTGGCAAGTTGAGGTGCGGATGGTAACCCAGGCAAAGGCACAAAATGAGCCATTTTAGAGAATCTGTCCACAACAACCCAGATGACTGTATTGCCGCTAGAAGATCCGTAATAAAGTCCATTGCAATGTTAGACCAGGGCAGATCAGGAACAGGCAAAGGATGTAGTAGACCAGCAGGCTTGGCACATGGTGTTTTGTCCCAGGCTCAAACAGAGCAAGAACGAACCTAGTCCATTACATCCCATTTCAGAGTGGGCCACCAATACTGATGAGAAATTTGTTGCAAGGATTTACGGATACCAGCATGACCTGCCAGCAGAGAAGAATGACCCCATTTCAATATCCGGAGTCTCAAACGAGGAGAAACATAAGTCTTCCCAGGGGGCAGACGCTGAAGACTTGCCGGTGCTACAGAAATAAGACAATCCGGAGGGACAAAATGTTGCAGATGGGGTTCAAGGTCTTGTACCTCAGAAGATCTAGATAGAGCATCAGCCCGAAGATTCTTCTCTGCTGGACGAAAATGAATAAAAAAGTTAAATCTGGTTAAGAACAGGGACCAGCGAGCCAGACGAGGATTGAGACGATGGGCTGACTGAAGATAAAGCAAGTTCTTGTGATCCATATACATGGTTATTGGATGCACAGAGCCCTCTAAGAGATGAAGCCATTCTTCCAAGGCCAACTTAATAGCCAGGAGCTCTCGATCTCCTATAGTATAATTTCTCTCCACTGAAGAGAAGGTCTTCGAGAAGAATCCGCAAGTCACAGTCTTACCCTTGAGAGATCTTTGTGTTAAGACTGCTCCTGCACCAACAGAAGATGCATCCACCTCTAAAGTATATGGTGAATCCGGATCAGGTCTTGACAACACCAGAGCAGATGCAAAGGCAGACTTTCACTTTTTGAAGGCTTCTTCGGCCTCTGGAGTCTAGACCTTAGGATTGACAGCTTTTTTGGTTAGAGATACGATGGTGGCAACCAAGGGGGAGTAGTGGGGAATAAACTGTCGATAATAATTGGCAAAGCCAAGGAACCGCTGAATCGCTTTCAGTTCAGTTGGTAGAGGCCACTCCAGTACAGCGAATAACTTATTAGGATCCGTTTGTAGTCCTTGACTGGTAACAATATATCCCAGCAATTATGGTCTTTTCAAAGGTACACTTTTCTAGTTTAGCATAGAGTTGGTTGTCTCGGAGACGCTGCAAAACTTGACGGAGATGGAGACGATGAGTGTGGAGACTGGGTGAATAGATGAGGATGTCATCCAAATAAACAATGATACAGGAGTAGAGAAGGTCCCGAAAAATGTCATTGACAAACTCCTGGAAGACTGCTGGAGCATTACATAGTCCGAAAGACATAACAAAATATTCAAAATGTCCATCTTAAGAAAATTCTGGCACCTTGCAGATGGTCAAACAACTCCAAGATTAAAGGAAGGGGATAACGTTTTTTAACTGTAAATTTATTCAGTCCCTGGTTGTCGATGCAAGGACGTAACGACCCATCCTTCTTTTCCACGAAGAAGAACCCAGCTCCGGCAGGACAAGAGAGGACTTCCTGATAAATCCTTTCCTTATGTTCTCCTGGATATAGGTTGACATGGCCTTGGTTTCTGGAACAGACAAGGGGTAGATACGGCCCCTGGGAGGTGTGGTGCTGGGCAGCAAGTCAATTGGACAGTCGTATGGACTATGTGGAGGCAAAACTTCAGCTTGCTTTTCGCTGAAGACATCAGCAAAATCCTGGAGAAATAAAGGTAAACCGGGTAGAGGTCTAGACGAAGGTTCCAACTTGGTCAAACGTATGTGAATGCAGTGATTGTTGCAGTGCGGACCCCAGCGAAGGACTTCTCTGGTTTTCTATCCAGCTGTGGGGCATGGAGCTGCAACCAAGGTAGACCAAGCAAGAGAGGTGAAGTACAGTGTGGCCACTATATGTTCGCCTCATGATGCCAACACCTCCACGCTGTGTCATTCAGCCACTATATGGTCTCCTCATGCTGCCAACACCTCCACGCTGTGCCATTCAGCCACTATATGGTCTCCTCATGATACCAACACCTCCACGCTGTGTCATTTAGCCACTATATGGTTTCCTCAAGCTGCCAACACTTCCACGCTGTGTCATTCAGCCACTATATGGTCTCCTCATACTGATGCTACCACTCTGTCACTGTGCTGCTCTGTCACTCTGCTGCTCTGCGGCAGTGATTCTAAAAGCAATGCCTGTAATCTGCATGTCATACTGAATAACAGTATTATTTCACTACCCCAGCACACTCAATATGCGTGTTAGAACAAAGCAAAGTGTTCTACACCCCTATTGAGGCTCTCTGTTGTGCAGAAATAGACATTTTATTATAGATTCACCGCAAATAAATTCGGTTCGAACCAAATTTTTTTGAATAATTCGGCGAATCTGCCGAATCAAATTTTTCAAAAGTTCACTCATCTCCAGCCTTAATATTCATTATTGTCTTTGCCTGTTGATTTGTAATGTTTTGCACTGTATCTTTAATGCATGTAAAGGATATATGAGGTATCATACAAAGTACCCATGTGACACTGATTGCCCAAAGGGAGGCCCCCTAGCTAGGCCATATATAGTGTAGTGGGGGGAGTTATGCAGTTAAGTGGAGAATAGAGAGAGTTTGTGTTCTGAGTGTAGTGCTCAATGTGAGCTGCAGTGTGGAGAGGAGTCAGCAGGAGTGTCAGGTGATTCAAGGGAAGCCTAAGGGAAATCTTCAAGTGGTGTTCCCTACCCAGGAGGAGTGAGAAATTCCTAGCTGTGGGCATGGGAGCCAGTGAGTTGATGGGCCACAAAGTGCTAGTCTGGGATAGATACAGTAGAAAGCCTCAGGCAGCTGGATCCCAAAGACTAGTTCATACCCTGGTGGTGTAGCTTAAATTTTACACTGGTAGAACCCTAGTCAGCATGGGAGGCCTCAAAACTAAGTCTAAAGTCCCAAGTCTTCAACAAGTAAAGTCAAGTGGGTATAAAACACTACAAGTTTCAGCAAGCTTTCAATGGTCACTCTGCATCTCCTCTTCTTTAATCTGGGCTGTGAGGACTTGAACAACTGCTCTTGCCTCAGTAAAAGACAGTTATCCATAACCTGGCATCGGTGTATTTATTGTCCCGCGCCTGGCCCAGCAGAATCTGTAGCATTCTCAGACCGTGCATGTTAATGGTGCCCTGGCATCACGAAATGTAACCTGCCTCTGCCACACCAGTCACCAACATTACTCACCATTGCAGGCCCGGCCTACCACATAAAAGTAAAGAGATGTCTCCAGACCTTCACAAGCTAATTGTTGCAAAACATAACAATGACGTTGGTTACAGGTGCATTTCTAAGCTGAAGGTGACTCAGATGTGCCTGCTCGGAGCGGCAATATGCTGCGATAAGCTGCGATAAGCAAGTTGCAGCGCATGCGCGGTGTACTCGCACACATCGCGGCCGCTTCCCCTGCTCCCTGAGCTAGGCCGAGAGCAGCCACAATGTGCGAGTATACTGCGCATTTGCGTGGTGACTCACACATCGCAGTGTGTCTGCTCTAAGCAGCGTATTGCTGCTCCGAGCAGGCACATCTAAAGGCACCCTGTAGCGGTCCTTCGGCGGCGGATCCAAAGTTCGCTTTGGATTCACTCTTCTGAAAGTACCCTTAGGGTGCGTTCCCACAGGGCGTATACGCAGCGTATTTGACGCTGCGCAAAATTTATGGCAGCAGCGGGAAATACGCTGCGTATCCCTTGCTCACTATACACACAGGGCTTTCCGGCGGCAGCCCTATGTGTGTAGTGAGTTTTGGAGGCGGAGCCATATGCCAGCGTGTCTGTGACGCGCGGCTCCGCCTCCAAAACTCACTGCACACATAGGAAAGCCCCGCCGGAAAGCCCTGTGTGTATAGTGACCAAGGAATACGCAGCGTATTTCCCGCTGCTGCCATAAATTTTGCGCAGCGTCAAATACGCTGCGTATACGCCCTGTGGGAACGCACCCTTATAGTGAGCACTGTTGGTGGCCATAATTAAGAAGTGGAAAGACAATCATTTCACAATATATTTGCCTTAACCAGGCACTCCTGAAACGATTCAGAAGAGTTGCCCAAAAGCCAAGGACACTTGTGGAGAGCTTCAGAAAGACCTGGAATTAGCAGGGACTGTTGTCTCCAAGAAACAGTATTAAGCGAGAAAAATGGTGACATGTTCAATACTTAGCTCACCTGCTGTATATGGAGACCCACCAAAATGAATTAAATGTCCTCATGGCAAATAAAGGGAACCGTTCCCTGTTTGTTTTGACATGTCACATTCGTCACGCCTGAAATTACCGAGGGTAAACCTGGAAGTGGTGCGACCTGTCAGCCCATCACATTCCTTGTACTTAGAGCTCGCTCATTAGGATTGACACCAATGTCATGAACTCCGCAGACTCAATAGCCAGAAAGACAAATATCAGCGGAGGTAATTTTAGTCTGCAGTTCGGTAACATGTGCCTAATGATTCCCCCATAGCCAATTATGGCATCAATGGAACATTTTATGGGAACAACATATTGTGCCAGATGCCATTGCGCTTTCGCCTTCGCTTCCTTGTCAGCTGAGCTTACAATCGACGGCGAATAATGTAAAGGGATGGGAGGAATGTTTGCGCACAATTGGGGCTGCCGTGGTTTAGATTAATGCTAATATCGTCATTAACCTCCTGTGTTTTGGCATTTGGTGACAGGTGTCATAATAAACTGGGGGGGGGGGGCGGGGGGGAATGAAGGCTGAAGTGATGAGGAAGGTACTGGGATTAGTCATCTGAGGAAGCCAGTGTTTATTTGAAGGCGATCTTATACAATTTGCAGAACAAGGACGGCTATAATGAGACATGAAGAGACGGGGATTAAGCTGCATGTACACGTGCTCAATGGCTGATGCGCAACATATGAAGAACACGACGGCAATTGTACTAACGAAGTAACGGGCACCTTGAAGGAAGGGTGGCTCTTTTTAAGGTTATGTCACTAAGACAGAGTTTCCCAAACAGGGTGCCTTAAGTTGTTGCAAAACTTCAACTCCCAGCATGCCCGGACAGCCGAAGGCTGTCCGGGCATGCTGGGAGTTGTAGTTTTGCAACAGCTGGAGGCACTCTGGTTGAGAAACAGTGCCTTAGGCAGCTGTACATAGACTATGCATTTATGGGGGCAGCCATCAATTTAAAAAAAATATTTTTCTGATGGATCCATTTCATCTGTTTGTGTCCATTTTTATCAAATTGGATCCTTGTTTTTGCCTTTTTTACAGATCTTAAAGAGTTACTCCACTGGAAAAAAAATGTTTAAATCAACTGATGACAGAAAATTAAACAGAATTACTTCTATGAAAAAACATTAATTCTTCTAGTACTTATAAGCTTCGGTATGCTCCACAGGAAGTTCTTTTCTTTTTGAATTTTCTTTCTGTCTGAGCACAGTGCTCTCTGCTGACACCTCTGTTCATGTCAGGAACTGTCCAGAGCAGGAGAGATTTGCTATGGGGATTTGCTCCTACTCTGGGCAGTTCCAAAAATGGAAAAAGGTATCAGCAGAGAGCACTGTGGTCAGACAGAAAGGAAATTCAAAAAGAAAAGAACTTCCTGTTGAGCATACAGAAGCTTATGAGTACTAGGAGGATTAATATTTTTTTTATAGAAATGATTTACAAATCTGTTTAACTTGCTGGCACCAGTTGATTAAAAAAAAATGTAAAAAATTCCCAGCGGAGTACCCCTTTAAATAGGCACTGGTAGAATCAAAAACTTTTTTATATGTTGTACATATAAAATAAAAGCAACATTAACCTTTATTAAAAAAAAATTATAAAAACAAACATTAACCTTTCTAATATACTTTATTAACAAAAAAGTTATTTCCTTTTTATAGAAATCATGGCATGGAATAAGACCATTAGGGGTCCCTATACCATCAAGAACATAATCCTGTCCAGCTGCAGCACCATCTTTGTCCCAGCTGAAGCACAGGCTGGTACAAAGTCCAGGAAGTGAGGATGGGACTAGCACTCCTCTGTGCTCACTCCTGTCCTGTCAGACAGCAGGTTACAGAGCAGCCTGCAGTGATTGGATGAAAAGATTCAGCACTGCACAACAGACTCAGGGAGGAAGTTAATGTATTACTCAGTGCTTGCCTCGGACACACCCCTTCCTGAGTAGTGGAACCAAATACAGAAGCTAGACTCAGAAAAAAAAGGTAAATAATTTGCATGACCTAGTGAGTAACATATATAACCATTTTTTTGGTTCTGTGATATGACAGGTGAGTTTAAATGGCCACTGTCAGTTCCAAAAACTTTTAAATGTTGTTACTGATGAAAATAAAAACCTTTTGTAATATGGTTGTTTGAAATTTTTTGAATATTTAATAAAGAAAACTTCTCCTGAAAATCCCACCACTAGGGGGTCCCCATTCCTACTGGGACACTAACCAGTCCTGCATCAGCATCAGGCTTGTCCATGAGTCATGGACAAGAGATGACTCATGGACAAGGCTGCATGAGCAGACACACCAATCACCTCCCATCACCACAAAAGAGGACACGCCCCTTCCCCTGAGAGGATTTCTAACACTGTGAGCTAATGAATAGAGAAAATTTTATAATAAATACAAGTGATAGAGGCATAAAAATGAGATGTACATGGTCAGGATTTGGTTCAAAGTAAAAAAAAAAAATTTGTAGCATCTGACAGGTACACTTTAAATTGTATGTTTAATCAATGACCTATTGTTTAAATCATGTTTTTGGAACATATTATTTAAGAATTTTTGCTGAAATTTTTTCTAGTTTTTAATTTATAAATCTATGATTAAATTATTCCTAAAATATTGCAGTTTCCAGTCTGGCCACTAGATCGAGACTTTCTGTTTAGTCTGTGACAATAAGGAAAAGGCTGCTGGAAAGGCATTTTGGCTAAAAGGGGACACCAGTAGACAATTAATGAAGCTCACAGCTCAGCCTCCCCCCTCCCTATGGAATGACCTCTTCAAAGGTCACAGGGTATGGCAAGTAATTTTAATCATTCATACAAATGGGAAAGCTCCTGTCTCTTGTTGCCTATGTCTATAGGGCCTGCTGTAAATGCAAGATGGTTGCTCCTAATCATAATGTCTAA
Organism: Hyla sarda; assembly: GCF_029499605.1. Lineage (NCBI taxonomy): Eukaryota > Metazoa > Chordata > Amphibia > Anura > Hylidae > Hyla > Hyla sarda. Next base: position 66,895,801 of record NC_079191.1, read on the forward strand.
AAATGCATGACTTTAAAGCAATGACCCCCAAAGTATCCAAGTATTGTTAGTTGTTAGATACCAATGACGATGTCTGTCAGCAGTTCTGTAGCTATTGGTTGAGCAGGTGCAGTGAGATTAGTCGTGTGTCTATATAATGCAATTGCGGTTTTACCAGAAGCTCTACAGTGGAAAAGATAATCCACTAGAATCATAGATGAAAATCTACAGACACTAGGGTAATATTTTATTTTGCTAAATGACTGTTGGATATTGGTGGGTATTTATGAATAATGGCTGTGGTATGTGTCTTTATTACTCCTTTTTCCATGGGTGGCTTTTTAACTAACTGCACCAAATTTAAATAAAGTTGCAAATCAGACTATAAATTTGGTGCAATTTTAGAAATTACATATGTTTGAATTTACCCACCTTTCAGTATGTGTGAATTTACCCGAGCTCTTTCAGAGGTGATCCCTTGTGTGTTACTGCAGGGCAGTTTAGTAGCTTCTTTGTGAATATCCTTTATTTTACATTTCATTTTACATCTTTTCATTTGCTCACAGGGTTATAAATCCTTTGAGGGGAAAGGGGCGTGTCCCTCCTTGAGGTGGTGGGATGTGATTGGTGCACCTGCTCATGTAGCCTTGTCCAGGAGTCATCTTTTGTCCATGACTCAGACAAGCCTGATGCTGCTGCATGACTGGTTAGTGTCCCAGTAGGTATGGGCACCCCCTAGTGGTGGGATTCTGATGAGCAGATTTCTTGATAAACTACTAGAAAATTGTGAAACAAACATATTACAAAAGGTATCTAATTTTCATGGTTTATGGTTTGTAAACTTAATTGTACCAAATATCCAGACTTTTAAATTTGTCCATCCTAACCATATTGAAAAATGTTTTTAAAAAATAAACAAAGTTATATTTTTTTAGTTATATTTTGCACCTTTTAAAAAAAAAAAAAATAGCATTTTCATAAATTCCTGACCACTGCAAAAACCGACTGAAAACAGGCATACCACAGCCAACCAAAGGAATGCGGGTAAAAGAAAAGCTGCAATATTTTTTTTCTCTTTCTCTCCTGTGGCAGACAGAGAGAAAGGGAGGAAAAAGAGGACTAAGTGGATATATGCCCTATAGCATATTTATACTGAAAAGGACCCTCTAGGGCTTTAGGCAGACCTCTAGGGCAGGTGCCAAACCACCTTGCTTCTGAGACCTATTCCCCTAGGATTCAGACCTGCTAGGATTCACTGAGAGCCAACAAAGGTTGTATTATACCCCTCAGGGAAAAAAGACTTGGAACTTTCTACCTATTTTCTACCTATAATAGAGTAACCCCTGCTCCAACTATATTATTCCATTGTGTTCTGAGTAGACCGTGCCTCCATTTTAATGGAGTAAATACAACTCTGTAATTCAATACCCCAGTATTTGGCTTTTCTTTCTGCACCACAGCACCAAGGGCACCCAATGCCAGGCTGAAAACTGGGTGCCCAAGAGGAACCATTACTACTTACACAACTTGAGCAGCCCCCCTGTTCACTCTGCCAACCAATGGACTGCGGCACACCCCTCCTGTGTGAAAGCCCTTGTGTCATTGTGACCACATCAGTGACCAGGTTAGGAACACAGGTCCCTGTCAGCCCACAAGTAAACACCTCTTTTGTTTCTTTATTTTTTTCTTTTTTTTTTTTTTTTTTTTTTTTTAACATCTACTCACCCTCTGGGCTGAACTTCATTTCTATGTCCAAATTAATGTGCTTGTTTTATTAGATTGAAGCTTCTCAAAGATAGATCCAAAATGACTGTGTAGCCATAAAGTTAAAGTCACCATTGGGGGGCTTACTGCTTTATTATTGAGTTGAGGGAACCATCTGAATCCCACTACTGGTGGCTGTAAGCTGTGTATCAGAATTACACAGATGCAGACTCTATATAAATATAGTATAACATTAATCATAATGTAATTTTGCCAAATCATCAGTGAACCCCTTAGATAATAGTAAATGTTCAGTGATCATTTATTGGGTGCCTTGTGTCCCTTTATTTTGTCCGGTCTGTTTTCTTATTCATGGCTGTAGTTGGAATTTCTTCTCTTCATTCATTGTCTTACTGTTCCCCTGAAGAAGCCGGATAAGATTGACAGGTCATTCATGCAGAAGAAATGACTCAGACACAATTTTGACATATGGCAGTAATTTGGGGTAAAGTGATAGAAGGCGGTCTGATTACTGCCCCATGTTCAGTGATTTCATGGTGTGTGTGGGGGGGAATGAAGATGTTGGAGGTCACTGCTACAGCTATCATTTCCATAGATAAAACAAGACTAATAATAAAGCAATTACAGACTGTAGGGAAGTACAAGAGCAGACTCATTACCGTGGGCTCGGGAAGCAAGTGATGCGTATAAGCAGTCACAGCTTGGATTGTGTATGGTTAATAGGGGTAATTTCCCTTCAATAAGACAATTTGTCTTTTAATCAATGGGAACAGATGAATAGTAAGTACTCTTACATCAGATGTAAAAAAAATATTCACAGGTGTTCATTGTGTACTACAGCTATTTAGTTCTAGTCACCGACAGTCGAACCCCCACCATATTGAAGGCATTTCTTAGCAATAAGTAAAACTATGCAAAATCCTTCTGTCTATCCTTCTTGTGGATCTGAATGGATTTGGGGCTGTCAAAAAGTCATCACTGTGTCAACGAGATTAAAACGGAACACCTGCAATGTCGAGAAAGTTTGACAAGTCTAAATGTGAGATCTTAAGGAGGTAAGAGAGGGCAAAATTGTACACATTGAAAACAATAAAAGATGTTCATATCATGTCTACACCCAGCAGTTACGCATCTGGACTGGCTTTACTTTGGATGATGCCTGGTGTTGTACCTTCTGTTGGCACCCCCTCTTGTTATATGGTGACTATGAACACATCAAAAAATACCTATAAGCATAATACAGTATAAATTATTGTATAGTTTAACAATGTCATTGTATATTGGTAGATCAACACATATACCATACACTATTCATATACCTAAACAACAATGCTATAAAGTGTTAGCCACCACCATACAAAAAAAAGAACAATGTGTACAGTATCATCGTAAATTACCCCATACAGTACTCAAATAATACTAACATACAGTGCTCAAAAAATACTAACATGCAGTGCTCAAAGTAATTGCTCCAAGCTAAAAGTCATCTAAAACATCTGAGCATTAATATTGTTATACAAATAATATTACCATTTGTGGTCATCCCAACTCTTGGTCGCAAGGCGATCTGAGACGTATCCTTCAGCCGAGGCAGCTAGGGAACTATCAGGGCAAGATGGAAATGTGGAGCAACATCTGAAACAACATCATGAAGGCTGAGTACAAACACATTTTAATATATCATGAAAACGTTCTAGATGAAAATGATTCTACGAAAAACACGACCCCATAGAACGGCAGTGAAGATAAATATTTACTTAGAATGAAATCTTGGACCGCAGGTCTGACCTGTTATACCAAGCATAATAAGGTGATGCGAAGATGAAATATCGCTGTTCAGTCAGGTCCTTTATTTTCAAAGGAATGAAGAAGGCCAAGGAGTTACTATTTGGGGGTTACTGTCTCTCAGAAGGTATTGATTCTCCAACCAGTAGGGAGTCCTTGAGCTGTGCACACTGGCATCTCATTCAGCCAACCAGATTCCTACTGGTGAAAGAGTGGTGTCAACAGTGTCATATACAGCTCCTTGTTTCTAATTTGGCTTAACCAAGGTTAGAAACTGATTTACAAGGTGACTATGCAAAGTTAACATGAGGGTGTGATGTCCCAGTACGGGATATAGTCCCGTACAGTACTTAGGCCCTGTCAGGTTGAGTCCCTCTGTGTCCTAGGGGCTCTCCTGCAGTTTCTCCTCCATAGTAATGTATATAAGGTATAGTGTTATGTGTGTTACTGTATGTATTAAGTGTTACGCCGAGCGCTCCGGGTCCCCGCTCCTCCCCGGAGCGCTCGCTTCACTCTCCCCGCGGCAGCGCTCCGGTCACGTCCTCTGACCCGGGGCGCTGCGATTCCGCTGCCAGCCGGGATGCGATTCGCGATGCGGGTAGCGCCCGCTCGCGATGCGCACCCCGGCTCCCCTACCTGACTCGCTCTCCGTCTGTTCTGTCCCGGCGCGCGCGGCCCCGCTCCCTAGGGCGCGCGCGCGCCGGGTCTCTGCGATTTAAAGGGCCACTGCGCCGCTGATTGGCGCAGTGGTTCCAATTAGTGTGTTCAACTGTGCACTTCCCTATATCACCTCACTTCCCCTGCACTCCCTGGCCGGATCTTGTTGCCTTAGTGCCTAGTGAAAGCGTTCCCTTGTCTGTTCCTAGCCCGTGTTCCTGACCTCCTGCCGTTGCCCCTGACTACGATCCTTGCTGCCTGCCTCGACCTTCTGCTACGTCCGACCTTGCTTCTGCCTACTCCCTTGTACCTCGCCTATCTTCAGTATCTTCAGCAGTCAGAGAGGTGAGCCGTTGCTAGTGGATACGACCTGGTCACTACCGCCGCAGCAAGACCATCCCGCTTTGCGGCGGGCTCTGGTGAAAACCTGTAGTGGCTTAGAACCGGTCCACTAGCGCGGTCCTCGCCAATCCCTCTCTGGCACAGAGGATCCACCTCCTGCCAGCCGGCATCGTGACAGTAGATCCGGCCATGGATCCCGCTGAAGATCCTACACTGGTCGCCCAGCTAGCCCTAAAGATCGCCCAACGAGATCAACAGCTGGCATACTTGACCTCCGAGGCACTGCGTATTCAGTCACAGATACAGCAGCTGCAGATACAGCAACAGCTACAGCTGCAACTACCATCTCCTCCGCCGGCTCCTGCAACTCCTCCGCAGCAACCGGCCGTTCCTAACCCCTGCTTGTCCCTGCCGGACAAATTTGGCGTAAAGATCGCCCAACGAGATCAACAGCTGGCATACTTGATCTCCGAGACACAGCGTCTTCAGTCACAGTTACAGCAGCTGCTGCCGCAGATACAGCAACTTCAGTCACAGCAGCTGCTGCCGCAGATACAGCAACTTCAGTCACAGCTACAGCTGCAACAACCATCTCCTCCGCCGGCTCCTGCAACTCCTCCGCAGCAACCGGCCGTTCTTAACCCCTGCTTGTCCCTGCCGGACAAGTTTGATGGGGACCGCAATGATTCTGCCACAGCCACAGTCCAGTCCTTCTTCGCTGAGGTCCGTGGTGTCTTCGAGGAGCCTGCCCGAGCTTCTTCTGCCGAGATTGCCCTGCTGAACCTGGAACAGGGTGTTTCTTCCATTGGCGAGTACGCCATTCAGTTCCGTGCTCTTGCTTACGAGTTGTCCTGGAATAGTGAGGTTCTCTGCGCGACCTTTAAAAAAGGCCTATCCAGCAACATTAAAGATGTTCTGGCCGCACGAGAGACTCCTGCTGACCTACATGAACTCATTCATCTTGCCACTCGCATTGACATGCGTTCTTCCGGATGGCGTCTGGAGCTCCGCCTGGATATGGACTTTGTTCGCACGAAGCGTTTTTTCTCCCCGGCTCCTCTCTCCTCTGGTCCTCTGCAATCCGTTCCTGTGCTTCCCGCCACGGAGGCTATGCAAGTTGACCGGTCTCGCTTGACACCCCAAGAGAGGACACGACGCCGCATGGAGAATCTTTGCCTGTACTATGCCGGTACCGAACACTTCCTGAAGGATTGTCCTATCCGTCCTCCCCGCCTGGAAAGACGTACGCTGACTCCGCACAAAGGTGACACAGTTCTTGATGTCAACTCTGCTTCTCCACGCCTTACTGTGCCTGTGCGGATATCTGCCTCTACCTTCTCCTTCTCTACTATGGTCTCCTTGGATTCCGGATCTGCAGGAAAAAATTTTTTGGCCTCTCTTATCAACAGGTTCTACGTCCCTGTGACCAGTCTCGCCAGACCCCTCTACATCTTTTGTATTAATAATAAAAGATTGGACTGTCTCATGCGTTTCCGCACAGAACCCCTCCTAATGTGCATCGGACCTCATCATGGAAAAATTGACTTTTTTTTCCTCAGGTTCTTTGGCCCCAAGAAGAGGGGGAGACCCAAGGGGGGGGGTACTGTTACGCCGAGCGCTCCGGGTCCCCGCTCCTCCCCGGAGCGCTCGCTTCACTCTCCCCGCGGCAGCGCTCCGGTCACGTCCTCTGACCCGGGGCGCTGCGATTCCGCTGCCAGCCGGGATGCGATTCGCGATGCGGGTAGCGCCCGCTCGCGATGCGCACCCCGGCTCCCCTACCTGACTCGCTCTCTGTCTGTTCTGTCCCGGCGCGCGCGGCCCCGCTCCCTAGGGCGCGCGCGCGCCGGGTCTCTGCGATTTAAAGGGCCACTGCGCCGCTGATTGGCGCAGTGGTTCCAATTAGTGTGTTCACCTGTGCACTTCCCTATATCACCTCACTTCCCCTGCACTCCCTGGCCGGATCTTGTTGCCTTAGTGCCTAGTGAAAGCGTTCCCTTGTCTGTTCCTAGCCCGTGTTCCTGACCTCCTGCCGTTGCCCCTGACTACGATCCTTGCTGCCTGCCTCGACCTTCTGCTACGTCCGACCTTGCTTCTGCCTACTCCCTTGTACCTCGCCTATCTTCAGTATCTTCAGCAGTCAGAGAGGTGAGCCGTTGCTAGTGGATACGACCTGGTCACTACCGCCGCAGCAAGACCATCCCGCTTTGCGGCGGGCTCTGGTGAAAACCTGTAGTGGCTTAGAACCGGTCCACTAGCGCGGTCCTCGCCAATCCCTCTCTGGCACAGAGGATCCACCTCCTGCCAGCCGGCATCGTGACATTAAGTCAAAGGCGAATGACCAGGGAGTCAGGAGTTTGTCTGGCGCAGAGAGGAACCATCAGACAGCCAAGTAAAATCAATGGATTTATTAGATGCAACGCGTTTCGCTGCGCATGCGCAGCTTCATCAGGCATGACAAGGGGAGGCTGGTAACAGGTATATATACCTCCAGGAATTAACCATTAGAGTGCTTTTTGAAAAGAGTTGTTACATAGAATTACATATTCATATGAGGATGTATGAAAAAATATATATATATAAATAAATATAAACAGAAATCACAAAAATAGTAATAAGACAGCAATATGAAAACACAATGCAATCCTATAAACATATGTATATAAATATATATAATATAATTATAATTATCGCATGTGATGTGAATGTAACACCACAAGCGACTCAAGAAGTCGCACCGCTAAATCGCCGTTGCGGCATTCAACAACACAAGTTGGATGTTATTTCAAAAAATATATATGATATAAAGAGTTATGTCAATTGATTCAAGAGATAGAAAAATTATTATTTAATTGTATATCGCTACCTTATTAAAAAATAGAAAATCAATGACAGTGCGATAAACCAAATCGCAACTGATCAAAAAGGAAATGTATGAACACTACTTAAAAAATAAGATGAACTCAATTAACTAATGCGGTATTGAATACAGCAACCGGCGAAAACGCAGGGTGTGAATATTCGTGCAAGAATCCAAATTAACAAACAATAAATAGATTGGAAATACAAAAATGTTTATATGTAGAAAAGAAAGGGAAATAAACAAAACTTAAATAATAAAACATAAGGAATAAATAAATACACAGTGGAGCGCTCCAGGGTTAACAGTACAGAAGGAACGAAGAGAAAATCAAGGTATAATATTTTCGAAATTAATCCATATGAAAAGATGGGAAGTTTTTAAATCCCAAATTATCAAATTATTTAACTGTATCAATACATTCATTAAAACCTTGAGGGTGCAAAGTATGTAGTTTGTGAATCCAAAAGGATTCGCGATTATTCAGTCTTTGTATTCTATTGGGTAAATGAATGGGGATAGTTTCTAAAATAATTAATTTTAAAGTTTCAGTGTTTTTTTGATGATAAAGAGTGAAGTGACGGGAAAAACTATGCAACAAAAAACCATGTTTTATGTTCCATCTGTGTTTGTTCATCCTGGAGCGCACCGTTTGTGTAGTACGGCCAACGTATTGGCGATTGCAACCACAGGTTAATAAATAGATAGCAAAAGTGGTGTCGCAATTTAGTGAATCCTTAATTTTAAATGTTTGTTGTGTAAAAAAGGAAGAAAAAGTATCAGTTTGGATAATCCATTCACAACAGAGGCAGCAACTTTTTTTGCAAGGAAAACAATATGGTTTAATAGAACAGGAATTCTGTGATGTACAATATTCGGAAAATCTGCTGGGGGCTAATAAATTGCTGAGATTTTTGGAACATCTGTAGGTGACATTAGGGACTGGGGGAATTAATTGGTTTAGAATTTTATCATTTTGAATAATGGGCCAATTTTTTGTTAATATTTTTCTAATATTAGATGCCTCAATATTGAAATTCGTAACAAAATTGTATCTAAAGGGGTTATGAAGCTGATTAGAACTGGATTTTTTAGAAATAGATGTAACCAAATCAGATTGTTTTTTATCTTTCACCTTCATATATGCCTTAGTAAGAAGCGATTTAGGATAGCCCTTTTGGATAAAGCGTTGTTTTAAAACCTCAGCTTGAGAGATAAAATCTGAATCAGAGGTGCAATTTCTACGAATTCGTAAATATTGGCCAAATGGCACCCCTCTTAGCCAGCTTGGATAATGTGCACTATCAAATTGTAAAAAAACTGTTGATATCGACAGATTTGAAAAAAGTCTTCGTGGAGATAGTGCCATCGACTGTTTTATGGATATCAAGGTCTAAAAATTGGATGGAATTTTCTGCATAATGCATGGTAAATTTTATACCCCATGTATTAGTGTTCAACTCATGTACAAAGAGGTCAGCTTCATGTTTGGTACCTACCCAGATCAAAAAAAGGTCGTCTATATAACGACGAAAGAAAAAAACGGACTTAAAATATAGGGACTGTGCCATGACAAGGGACTCGAATCGCCCCATGAACAAATTAGCGTAACTAGGGGCAAATCGAGTCCCCATGGCACAGCCCCTATTCTGCCGATAGATAGTATGGTTGAATTCAAAAACATTATTGAGAAGAATAAATCTAATAGACTCCAGTAAAAATTCTGACTGACTGGGGTTAAGTGAGGGGTCCTCTTGTAAAAAATGTTTAATTGCAGGAACACCTAAATGTTTAATCACCTTCCCCTACCCCCACCTGCAAGATCTACTGATCCCGCACATGAGGCGCCTTCCTTCCTTTCTCTGTATGTATTAAGGACCTTTAAAGTTAAAGTCCAAAGGATAGGGGATAAGATGTCTGATGGCGGGGGTCCAGTGAAATTGCTGGGCAGGATTATATAGTAAGGCAGCATGTGCGTAATACACGCCCTTCAATATAAAATATTCACATCCTGCTCGTCACCTAATGGGTCACTCACATTATTAAAATTAAGTTCACGCCCATCAAACTAATTCCCTGAATTGTCAGAAAACCACACTATTGCAACTTTCGGGGAGTTTTATTCTGTATGTTCTCCTTATTCTGTAGGTCAATGCAATTAAAGGGGTTATCCAGGAATAGAAAACCAGAGCTACTTTCTTTCAAAACGGCTTCCCATCTGTTGTGTGGTTGGGTGTGGTTCTTTTTTTATATTTAGAGGTGCTCAACCTATCAGAAAACATGAACTCAATGGCCACCGATCCCTAGATCGTCAGCCAATCACTAGCCTCAGCAGGGACTCACCTCAGCCAGTGACGGAGTGAGCACTTCCTATGTTTGCCAAGGACAGGAAGCTCTGAGCATCATAATGGCACTGTCAGGGAACGGTTTTACTGCCACCCTGTGCACTTTAAAATTGAAACAATATGGTACCCATGGGTTTATTTTTTTTACTTAATGGGGTACTTTGATCGGTTATGGGGTATGCACAGTTTGCTATATCAGCTGTCGCAAATCACAGTGAATTTCATTGTATGTTGGGGTATGTATCCAGTGGGTACATGGCTGTACATGTGTTTTTGGACCCCTCTATTGTCTATAGTTTGCAGGTATTATGTATTTTGCTGTAGTACTTTTCCAGTCTGGTGTCTCCATATGAGATGCTGCCCCATTAATGTATATTTATGCAGTATATCTGTACAGTCCGTGGTATATTTGCCATCCCCACCGCATTTTCTTCTCTATGTTCAATCCAGTGCCATGATAGTCCTATGTTTTTTTTTTTTTTTTTACTTTTATGTATGGTGTTTTAGAGGCCCTGCAACTGATTACTCACACCCCTTATATACATATATACATATACAGCATATGTTTTATACATTATTTTTATTCATCACTAAAATAAATAAGTTCTATTATATCAATCATAACTGGACTGGACAGAGTATTTTATATTTTCTTCTATTTTATTTTATTACTGTATTAGGTTAGGGCCTATTTAGAACTGACATTTCATCATACTTCAATAATATAGCAATATACAATATTAATATCTAGTTTTAAAATAATTGGAAGATTCTACCAGAGAACAGTATATATTTGCAGTTTCTAAATATACAGTATACAGTATTAGTCCACCTTGATAGGACATGATACAGATGCCCTAATCTACAGTAAATTCAGTTTTTAATCTGTTAATTTGCCAAAAATTTCCACATTATAACAAAAAGAAATCCCTATTTTATGTATAATAGAGACAGTAGTATACATTGACTATCAATTTTCTGCATCTTCTATCTTTTTTAAGAGTTAAATAGGGGTCAAAGGGCCCCATTCTCTTAATATGACCACACAGTGGATCATTAGTACCTACACAGCCTTGTTCCTACACTATGAGCTACTCTCTGACCTAGAAAGTATGTGTCAGCAGTTTTAAGACACGGATGAGAATGATGGAGGCCACACAAGAATGGCATCATGAACCATCATATGGGGTCCTCACCACATGGACTACAATCCTGTCACTGAACTGACTTTCTCTCTGTAGAGAGGCTGGATAAGGGCAATGTCCACCCTCTGCTGTGTGAGCTATCAGTCTTGCCTGTCACATAGGTTCACAAGTTCAGTTGCATAAAACAAAATGTACTGAACAATGCAAATAATATAGAACAGTACAAACATGAAACACATGACACCCAACCACAGGTTGAGCGCAGTAGTAAGAAGATTCCAGCGCTCATCAAGTTACATGCAATTACTGAAGTGTTTATTTACATATGGTCATAGTAGTGATACAGACAGAATGCATTTCGGCACACCATACCTTCCTCAGCTGTCTGCTGTACCGAAACGTGTTCTGTTCAGTGGTCCCTTAAAGGGGTACTCCACCTATAAACATCTAATCCCATATCCAAGGTCTCATTGTGGGGGTCCTGCTGCCACGGAATCCCAGTCATCTGTTGCATGGATGCCTCTCTGTTCATGTGTATGGGAAGAGGCATGACGGCTGTGTACTAGTCGTCATGCCCATTCCAATAGACATAAATAGAGGGGGGAGTGGCAAGTCACGAACACAAATGTCCTAAGCTTCCATGTTCAGTAAGTCTGTGTTGCAGGCCTTGAGATCATGGGGGCCTCAGCGGCCAAATTTCAGGACTTTTATATTGTATTTTTAAACCATAACTCTATAGAAACCTGGTAGTTGGTTCTAAAGCCCCAAAATATCATAAAAAATAGGGAAAAGTGAGAATGAAAGAAAATTAAGTAGGTGCCAAATACAGATAAAGCAAGACCTTGCATATAAAAGTAAGAAATATCTGCTGGAAGCTGTAAATCACTGTCTATGTAGAGGACAGGAGCTTCTTCAGGGTCCTGTACAGTACACGTAATATGATAAAGAAGTTAAATGGAGTTGCCCTTACCTGCTGTCCAATGGAGCAGCTAACCCTGGCACAGGTAAAGAGTACAGAAAATGTAATACCTCCCGATACTGTAGGGAGGCGCTACCAGATAGCCAATCAGTGCATGCACTTCAGTAATACAGGGGTTTTACTAGTGAAATGCCCATTCTGATTGGTCAGTTCTTCCAGAAATTGACACATTTCACAGATCTGGACTGTCTGTAGCATAGTATGTTGAGTATGGTTTCAGTTTACACTGCTCAAAAAATTAAAGGAACACTAAGATAACACATCCTAGATCTGAATGAATGAACTAATCGTATGAAATACTTTAGTATTTACATAGTTAAATGTGCTGACAACAAAATCACACAAAAATTATCAATGGAAATCGAATTTATCAACCCATGGAGGTCTGGATATGGAGTCACAATCAAAATCAAAGTGGAAAACCACTCTACAAGCTGATTCAACTACAAGTCAAAATGAGGCTCAGTGGTGTGTGTAGCGTCCACGTACCCATATGACCTCCCTACAACGCCTGGGCATGCTCCTAAAGAGGTGGTGGATGGTCTCCTGAGGGATGTACTCCCAGACCTGGACTAAAGCATCCGCCAACTCCTGGACAGTCTGTGGTGCACTGTGGCGTTGGTGGATGGTGTTCTCCACGGTGTCTCCAGACTTTTTCACGTCTGTCTCATGTGCTCAGTGCGAACCTGCTTTCATCTGTGAAGAGCACAGGGCACCAGTGCCAAATTTGCCAATCTTGGTGTTCTCTGGCAAATGCCCAACGTCCTGCACAACCCCCACCTGTCAACGTCGGGCCCTCATACCATGCTCATGGAGTCTGTTTCTGACCATTTAAGTGGACACATGCACATTTGTGGCCTGCTGGAGGTAGTTTAGAAGGGCTCTGACAGTGCTCCTCCTGCTCCTCCATGCACAAAGGCGGAGGTAGTGGTCCTGCTGCTGGGTTGTTGCCCTCTTACGGCCTCCTCCATGTCTTGTGATGTTCTGGCCTGTCTTCTGGTAGCGCTTTCATGCTCTGGACACTATGCTGACAGACACAGCAAACCTTCTTGCCACAGCTCACATTGATGTGCCGTCCTGGATGAGCTGCACTACCTGAGCCGCTTGTGTGGGTTGTAGACTCCGTCTCATGCTACCACTAGAGTGAAAGCACCGCCAGCATTCAAAAGTGACCAAAACATCAGCCAGGAATCATAGGAACTGAGAAGTAATCTGTGGTCACCACCTGCAAAACCACTCCTTTATTGGGGGGTGTCTTGCTAATTGCCTATAATTTCCACCTGTTGTCTGTTCCATTTGCACAACAGCATGTGAAATTGATTGTCAATCAGTGTTGTTTCCTGAGTGGACAGTGTGATTTCACAGAAGTGTGATTGACTTGGAGTTGCATTGTGTTGTTTAAGTGTTCCCTTTATTTTACTTGAGCAGTGTATAATGGTCCAGGAAAGGCCATTGCATGTTGAGGCCATTGTGAGTTCAGGGACCACTGTATTTGACCATGGGTTTCTACTGACTAGGCCTAGGTTCTATGTGCACGACTCAACTGGGCAGTGTCACAATGACTGTCACCATTTAGTATCAACCTCTGTTCTCTCATATTGGGGCTAATTCGCATAACAATTAAAGGAGTATTCCAGTTTTTTTTTTTATTTGACTATGCTACAGGGGCTGTACACAGTTAATCCAAAGGAGAGTAAAAAAACACTGGATCAGCAGCACAAACCTCCAGTCAAAGGCAGAAAGATGAAGTCATCTAAAGCTTTTTTTGCCACACATAACGTGTTTTGAGGCATTAGAGCCTCTTCATCAGATGTGCAGGCTCAATGGCTTAAGGAGGGTCCGTAAAGTTAGTGTAGTTCATAATATAGTGTCTGTACCTGTGTTTAATGGCTGGTCTTTGCCCCAATGTTTATTATTAACAGCATACAAAATTAATGTGGTCTTCCTAATCCTGATCCTTCCTAAGCATGTCCGTTAGTGTCTGGCAGGTGCGTACTAAAATCACCTTATGGTGGATAACTCCTATTCATTGTAGATTTTCCCTTTAACTAAAGCTAATTTCCTTGAAGCGTTAAAAGACATAGTCAATCCAGCTCTATCGGAGAATAACAGTGCTTCGGGAAGGAAGGTCTACAACCAATACATTATTTTTCTTTGACTATGGAAGCGTTCTTGAAAAGCTCTGGGCGTGTGACACTTATAATATGCCTACTGTCTCCAAGAATATGCTGAGCAGGACTGTGTTAAATGACGAGAAACTGACATCTTTGACTCGTATGTTAGACTCACACATGGCTTCGCACCACCGCTAACCTTTTTTGCAACTCCTGACAAACGATACCCAAACTTTCGAAAAGAACGTGTGTGCTATGTTCTCCTCACTAGGACTCAGACATGAAAGAATGGCTGGAAGAAAAAAAAATTGCCTGCCCATTAAAGAGAACCGTGCAGGAAACCTATTAGCATTTTTGGCAAAAGTTCAATTTTGGAGGGTAAGAAAAAGAGTATTCAGAGAGTGGTGCCCTTCACATTCAGAATGACATATACAAAAGCAGGGCAGGAAAGGAGATGGGAAAAGTAAGACTGGAACAGGTGCCGCATTCAAGGGAAAATTCCCATTATTTTACTTAGCCCTATCTGCTGCAGAATGAAAAATATATGTCAGAGGTCTCAAAACTGTGGACCTCCAGATGTTGCAAAACTCCAACTCCCAGCATGCCCGGACACCCATTGGCTGTCCGGGCATGCTGGGAGTTGGAGTCTTGCAACATCTGGGGGTCCACAGTATGGAGACCCCTGAAATATGTGAATGCCAAAAGCTGTATATACAATCTTATTATACCATAAAATGCAAGTTATGGTCAATGAATTAAACTAAGAAATGCATGAAGCCGCAGAAAACAAGTTTGTTGAACTTGTAAGAGGCAGTGACCTGTCCACTCATTATAATATATTGTAAGGACAGAAGTGCATTGCTATTACATGGGCAGAGATAAAAGAGACTAAAGCCAATCAGATGATGGAAATGATGACAGCAGCAGAAGAAGAGTGTGCTGACCTTGTAAGAGGCAGTGACCTGTCCACTCACGATTACATTGTTGAGGACTGAAAAATATTGATATGAAATGGGCAGAGATAAAAGAGACTAAAACCAATAAGATAATGATTTGATGACAGCAGCAGAAGAAGAGTGTACTGATCTTGTGGGAGGAAAGGACTTGTCCAATTGTTATGTTATTGAATACAAAAGTACAAGAATAGTTTTATGCAGTGGTTGCAGAAAGAAAATGCTAAAGCCAATCAGCTGATAGGAATGATAACAGCAAAAGAAGAGGAGCGTGCTGTCCTTGTGGGAGAAAGTGACTTGCCCAATTATTATGTTATTGAGTGCAACAGTACTTATTACAAGAATAGTTTTAAGCAGTGGCCGCAGAAAATGCTAAAGTCAATCAGATGATGGGAAGGATAACAGCAGAGGAAGAGGAGTGTGCTGACCTTGTGAGAGGCAGTGACCTGCCCACTATTTATTAATAACATTGCCATGGAATGGGCAGAGATAAAATAGCCTAAACCAAACAGATAAAATAGACTAAAGCCAATCAAAAATAAAATAAAAATCGGAAATGTAGACAGCAGCAAAATGTAAGAGTGTGCTGACCTTATATAAGTAAGTGACTTGTCCAATTGTTTTTATTGAGTGCAAAAGTACTTGTTACAAGAACAGTGATATGCAGTGGTTGGAGGTAGAAAATGCTAAAGCCATTCAGATGATGGGAATAATGACAGCAGCAGGAAAGGAGTATGCTGACCTTGTGGGAGGAAGTGACGTGTCCAATTGTTATTATGTTATCAAGTGCAGAAATACTTGTTACGAGAACAGTGTTATACAGTGGCCGCAGATATAAAATGCTAAAGCCAATTGGATGATAGGAATGATGACAGCAGCAGAAGAGCAGTGTGCTGATCTTGTGGTAAAAAGTGACTTGTCCAATTGTTATCATGTTATATTGAGCACAGAAGTACTTGTTACAAAAACTGTGTTATACAGTGTCCCCAGATAGAAAATGCTAAAGCCAATCAGATGATGGGAATGATGACAGCGATAGAAGAGGAGTGTGCTGATCTTGTGGGAAGATGTGACTTGTCCAATTGTTATCATGTTATCCAGTGCAGAAGTACTTGTTACAAGAATAGTTTTATGCATTGACCAGAGATATAAAATGATAATAAGATGACGGAAATTATGACAGCAGCAGAGAGGAGTGTGCTGACCTTGTTACGGAAATGACTTGTCTAATTATTATGTTATTGAGTGCAAAAGTACTTGTTACAAGTAACAGTGATATGCAGTGGCTGGAGATAGAAAATGCAAAAGCAATTCAGATGATGGGAATAATGACAGCAGCAGAAGAGGAGTGTGCTGACCTTGTGTAAGGAAGTGACTTTTCCAATAATTATGATATTTACTTTACTTGTTAAAAGAACAGTGAAAAGAAGATGCTAAAGATGATGGGAATGTTGACAGCAGTAGAAGAGAAGTGTGCTGATCTGGTGGGAGGCAGTGATCAGCCAAATAAGGCAAACACTAATAGCAAAAATTAGCGATTTATGGTCCAATTTGTAAGACAGACTGCCAAGTGTGCTAATGTAATTATGTTAGTGAAAGCAGAAGCATTATGTGATGGGGTTGCTATCATAAAGGAGTGGGTTTGGAACACTCAGCATACAATGAGATGATAGGAGACTTTACAATAAATAGTAGCTTACTGCTTCATTGTCTGTACTGAGATAAGGAAGGAGGAAGGGGGAACATGAAAGGTATCCATGGACACCAATTATGGTCTTTGACCCTATGGATGTGGCAATTGATTTTTTTCATTATTATATTTTCTAGCCTATAAGGAAGCATTTGTATATGTTTCTAAAGTCATAGTAAAAGCAATTGTTGCTAGAAAAAAATTTCTGATTCATTTTTGACCACAACCACAGGTGTCCTTTAGTCTACAGCAGTGGTCTTCAACCTGCGGACCTCCAGATGTTGCAAAACTACAACTCCCAGCATGCCCGGACAGCCGTTGGCTGTCCGGGCATGCTGGGAGTTGTAGTTTTGCAACATCTGGAAGTCCGCAGGTTGAAGATCACTGGTCTGTAGGTGTCCTTTTAAATTCATTTTAATAATGATTATTTCCAGCTAGTGCTACCAAAAATCTGTATGAGGAAATGTTTATTTACATTCCGTTATTTTGGATTGTTATTATATCTTTTTGAAAAAATATTGACAATAAAAATATTGACAGTACAATGAAATGATTTTATTAGTATTTCCATTTTTCCCCAAATATATACATATATATATATATATATATATATATATATATATATATATATCAGCATTTTTGTGCAGATTACATTTTTTTATTAAATTTTTTTTTTATTCATCTTTCAACATGCAGCATGTTCCAAAAATCTATATTATGCATTTGTACTTGATCCATATTTTTAGATGGAACTGAGAATGAGGTTGAAATTTGTTAGGTTATGTTCACATCACATTTTTTGTCTCCGTTTCCATAACAGCACATTTAATTTTGCTGTGGGCAAAAAACTACGTAATTGTGCACATCTTAAAAAGTGCATTTTATAGTCCTTTTTTTTCTTCTTTTAAGTAAGTCAATGGGAAACAGATGGCATTCAGCAGCATTCAGTTTTGGAATCTGTTAACATATAGTGTTGCTCACGAATATTCGCAATTCGAATAATATTCGCGAATTCGCGAATTTCGCGAATATAGCGCTATATATTCGTAATTACGAATATTCGTTTTTTTTTGTTTTGTTTTTTTTTCACAGTACACATTACAGTGATCACCCATCTCTGCTTCCAGCTTGTGTGGTGTAAAGAAGGCTGTAATACTACTGTGTGAGACTGGCGGGCGAAAATTTGCATATGCTAATTTTGTATATGCTAATATTCACATATGTTAATTTTCGCATACGCGAATTTACGCATATGCGAAAATAAAACGAGAATATGCGAATATGCGAATATTCGCGAATATATGACGAATATTCGTCCATATATTCGCGAATATTCGCGAATTCGAATATGGCCTATGCCGCTCAACACTATTAACATATACGTGATGTAAAGGCACCACATACATTGATCTCCATTCACATACATGGACCTGATAGTGTACAGACCAGTGTTTCCCAACCAGAGTGCCTCCAGCTATTGCAAAACGTAAACTCCTTGCAAAGAGTTGTAGTATTGCAACAGCCAGGGGCACACTGGTTAGAAAACACTGGTCTGTACACTATCGGGTCCATGTATGTGAATGGAGACCAATGTATGTGGCTAATTCTTGCACCTATGACTTACACAGTGAGTCTATATGGAGTCTATACAACAGAGCTGCAGCCTGTCTGTGTGCCGTCATATGTGCTTTTAAGAGAGATGGAATACACCATATGGTCCCGTATGACGCTACAACATGTTCCCTTATACATCTATCAGGGCCTATTTAACTAAAGGTGCCTCTGCAATGGGCCAACTGGGCGCTGTATATTACTCTATATACAGTATGTACTTGAGTATAGGCCGAGTTTTTCAGCACGATTTTTCGTGCTGAAAACGCCCCCCTCGGCTTATACTCGAGTGAACTCTCCGCCTGTCAATTCCTTCTCAGTGGTCTTCAACCTGCGGACCTCCAGATGTTGCAAAACTACAACTCCCAGCATGCCCGGACAGCCATCGGCTGGGAGTTGTAGTTTTGAAACCTCTGGAGGTCCGCAGGTTGAAGACCACTGCGGCCTTCGTCATCATCCAGACACCCCCTTTAGTTTTGTACTCGCCTCCCATCGGTGGGAAGGAAGGGTGAGCTGGCACAGGCCATCTATGCTGCAGGGACCGTCCGGTGGGGAGGGTTAGTCGCTCCGGTCTGTCCATTTTCACCGGGGGGGGGGAAACCTCTACTCCGCGCTCGGCCCCGGACTAGTGACGTTGCCTTGACGACGACGCACAGGGACGCGCATGAGCGCGGAGAAGAGGGTCCCCCCCCCCCCCCAGTGAAAATGGAAAGCCCGGAACGACTGACCGTCCCCACCGGACGGTCCCTGCAGCATAGATGGCCCGGACCAGCTCACCCTAACTTCCCGCCGAGGGGAGGTGAGTGCTAAAGGGGGTGTCTGGATGATGACGAAGGCCGCAGTGGTCTTCAACCTGCGGACCTCCAGAGGTTTCAAAACTACAACTCCCAGCATGCCCGGACAGCCGATGGCTGTCCGGGCATGCTGGGAGTTGTAGTTTAGCAACATCTGGAGGTCCGCAGGTTGAAGACCACTGATGAAGGGATTGACAGGCGGTGATGATGAAGGGGGGGGGGGATGATGACGGGGTCTGGATGATGACGAAGGCCACAGTGGTCTTCAACCTGCGGACCTCCAGAGGTTTCAAAACTACAACTCCCCACACCTGGAAGCCCACTGGTTCAGAAACACTGGGTTAGACTATAGAGATTTAAAAAAAATAAAATAAAAATAAAAACACTAGCACCAATATAGCAAGAGCTAAGCATTATAGTTGCCATGTTGAATTTTTATACAATTTTTACTAAAAAATCACTTACAAAATGACATAAAGGCCCCTATGACGTTGGTGATGCAGAGTACCAGTGTAATAAGATTGGTGCAGTTGCCCATAGCAACCAATCAGATCGCTTCTTTCATTTTTAAAAAGGCCTCTGAAAAATGAAAGAGGTGATCTGATTGGTTGCTATGGGCAACTGCACTAATGCTCCTTGATAAATCTCCTCCTATGTGTTTCAGTAAAACTATAACTTTGGAGTTTAAACTATAATTTGCCTTCACTGTAATAACTCTCAGATTTTTCATTTTTTTTTTAAATAAATAAATGCAATTTGCCTATTTTCCCAGAAAGCACCACTCTACATTCCTGCAGACCCCATTAGCCTCCAGCAAGCTATAAAAGTTTAATACAGTAGTAACAAATCCGTAGTATATTCCGGGCGAGTTTTAACCCTTCGTTCTCTCTCGCTACTGAATATAAGCGGGGGGGGCGATGTCAGACAAATGACTGCGCATTGAAGATTACTGGCACTTCGGCTACGCTTCTTAAAGAAAAGGACTGTGTGTATCCCGTCCCGAATTCTACATTCTATGATTCATGCACTTTTTCCCTTGGCCGCTTGCGCTTAGAATAACGTCTCGCGGTCCTAACTTCCATTACGCCTACTTACAGCGTGTATCAAAGAGCAAATGGATAAAGCGATATTATTTTCCAGGACCACTGGGACACTTCCTGTCAATTCACATAATTGAGTATTACAGTATTTAAATTACAAATTGAAGATTATTTTTACAGGTGTCATTTCAAATATAACATGAAATTTTTTGACATTACATCAGCCACACTGCACAAACAGCTGCGCTTTAACATTCATATGTGATGCACATGGCTAGCGTATTACATCATACACTATACAAACATATAAATAGGCCATTGTAGGGTAACGCTGGTTAGGGCAAATACTGTTTTTCCTATGCAGCATTCAGGCTGAAGACAGAAATTATTTTCTTCTTTTTTTTTCTTCTTCTTCTTTTTCACTGGTCTTAAAAAAAAAAGCCAAGAAGCTGCCGAAATGCGAACAGAAGGCGAGATCTGGTGCGGTGTGTCAGTGCCCTCTTGTGGTGACAGTTACGCTTCAGGTCGCACGAGTCAGCTCTGGGGCTCTGTAGAACTATAAGAGCCAGCATGCCATGCCTTATGGGTCCCCCACCCTCCTCCAAAAAAATAAAAAAAAAACTTTGCTAACTTGCATGACTTTCATAGGTAACGTCTTAAAGGGAATATCTGATTGGAACGTTTGACAGCACAACTGAATCAAAGTACTAAAATTAAAATTAGTATTAAAAAAGGAAATATATGCATTTGTATGCCCCCGTAGAGTAGTGTTTCCCAACCAATTTCCAGCTGTTGCAAAACTACAACTTCCAGCATGCCCAGACAGCCTTTGGCTGGGAGTTATAGTTTGCAACAGCTGGAGGTACATTTGTTGGAAACACTGATCTAAGTGGATATATATGGATATACACTGCTCAAAAAAATAAAGGGAGCACTTAAACAGCACAATGTAACTCCAAGTCAATGACACTTCTGTGAAATCACACTGTCCACTCAGGAAGCAACACTGATTGGCAATCAATTTCACATGCTGTTGTGCAAATGGAACAGACAACAGGTGGAAATTATAGGCGATTAGCAAGACACCCCCAGTAAAGGAGTGGTTCTGCAGGTGGTGACCACAGACCACTTCTCAGTTCCTATGATTCCTGGCTGATGTTTTGATCACTTTTGAATGCTGACGGTGCTTTCACTCTAGTGGTAGCATGAGACAGAGTCTACAACCCACACAAGTGGCTCAGGTAGTGAAGCTCATCCAGGATGGCACATCAATGCGAGCTGTGGCAAGAAGGTTTGCTGTGTCTGTCAGCATAGTGCCCAGAGCATGGTGGCACTACCAGGAGACAGGCTAATACATCAGGAGATGTGGAGGAGGCCGTAGGAGGACAACAACCCAGCAACAGGACTGCTACCTCCGCCTTTGTGCAAGGAGGAGCAGGAGGAGCACTGCAAGAGCCCTGCAAAATTACCTCCAGCAGGCCACAAATGTGCATGTGTCCACTCAAATGGTCAGAAACAGACTCTATGAGGGTGGTATGGGGGCCCAATGTCCACAGGTGGGGGTTGTGCTTACAGCCCAACACCGTGCAGGACGTTTGGCATTT
This sequence comes from Hyla sarda, assembly GCF_029499605.1. Taxonomy (NCBI): domain Eukaryota; kingdom Metazoa; phylum Chordata; class Amphibia; order Anura; family Hylidae; genus Hyla; species Hyla sarda. The sequence continues at coordinate 66,917,421 of NC_079191.1, forward strand.
GCCAGAGAACACCAAGATTGGCAAATTCGCCACTGGTGCCATGTGCTATTCACAGATGAAAGCAGGTTCACACTGAGCACATGTGACAGACGTGACAGAGTCTGGAGATGCTGTGGAGAACATTCTGCTGCCTGCAATATCCTCCAGCATGACCGGTTTGGCGGTGGGTCAGTAATGGTGTGGGGTGGCATTTCTTTGGGGGGCTGCACAGCCCTCCATATGCTTGCCAGAGGTAGCCTGACTGCCATTAGGTACAGAGATGAGATCCTCAGACCCCTTGTGAGACCATATGCTGGTGCAGTTGGCCCTGGGTTACTCCTAATGCAGGACAATGCTAGACCTCATGTGGCTGGAGTGTGTCAGCAGTTCCTGCCAGAGGAAGGCATTGATGCTATGGACTGGCCCGCCCGTTCCCCAGACCTGAATCTGATTGAGCAGATCTGGGACATCATGTCTCGCTCCATCTACCAATGCCATGTTGCACCACAGACTGTCCAGGAGTTGGCGGATGCTTTAGTCCAGGTCTGGGAGGACATCCCTCAGGAGACCATCTGCCACCTCATCAGGAGCATGCCCAGGCATTGTAGGGAGGTCATACGGGCACGTGGAGGCCACACACACTACTGAGCCTCATTTTGACTTGTTTTAAGGACATTACATCAAAGTTGGATCAGCCTGTAGTGTGGTTTTCCACTTTGATTTTGAGTGTGACTCCATATCCAGACCTCCATGGGTTGATAAATTTGATTTCCATTGATAATTTTTGTGAGAGTTTGTTGTCAGCACATTCAACTATGTAAAGACGAAAGTATTTCTTATGATGATTAGTTCATTCAGATCTAGGATGTGTTTATCTTAGTGTCCCCTTTATTTTTTTGAGCAGTGTATTATTGTTCCATACAAGCTTTACAACCTATATTGAATCATATACAGCACCTGTCAGTTGGTCAAGTTCAGGTGCACCAAATGCATTCATAGTTAAAGAGCACTGATAGATGTATAAGGGAACATGTCGTAAATTAGGGGACTATAAATGTTTATTTTATTTTTTTATTGGATTTATAAGTATCTTGGTGGAAAACATTTTTTTTTTAAATCAACTGATGCCAGAAAGTTAAACATATTTGTAAATTACTTCTATATAAAAATCTTAACCCTTCCATTACTTATCAGCTGCTGTATACTACAGAGGAAGTTCTTTTCTTTTTGAATGTCTTTTCTGTCTGACCACAGTGCTCTCTGCTGACACCTCTGTCCATGTCAGGAACTGTCCAAAGCAGGAGCAAATCCCCATAGCAAACCTATCCTGCTCTGGACAGTTCCTGACATGGACAGAGGTGTCAGCAGAGAGCACTGTGGTCAGACAGAAAATAATTCCCTGTGGAGCATACAGCAGCTGATAAGTACTGGAAGGGTTAAGATTTTTAATTAGAAGTAATTTACAAATCTGTTTAACTTTCTGGCACCAGTTGATGAAAAAAAAAATGTTTTCCACTGGAGTACCCCTTTAATCTGAAAGGTATCACAGTGCTATGTACAACAATACAGAAACAAATGACATAATAGAGTGCAAAAAGGCAGTTCAGGAAACTAAATGGAGATAAACACAGGAAAGTCCTCACATATGATAATTGGTACATAAACATCCTTGTGAGAGATCCTTGATGGTATAGTTCCCAAGATGTCACCAAGTTTGTAACAAATAAATCCCCTCAGCATCTATATTATATAGATTATATATCTGGTCAACCCCCCCCCCCCCCACTTGGGTTTATCAGGTAGGGGTTGGACCATCATAATTCTCTAGAGTTGAGACCGAGGTGACTGACTTCAAAAACAGCTCAAATCTCTCCAAGCATGGCTAGTCCAGGACTCCTTATCTCATCCTTAGTTTTTATGACCTGCATTTATGACTGGTGGTGTCCTAAGTCCTGATCAAAGGTATCCTGGTAGGTCATCAGGTTACAATACAGGCAACAATAAAACAGTACAATAAACAAATACACAGGATTAGTAGGCATTGTTAAGATGGCCAGATTCTTTTAGGTCATGACACCCAGGATCAGGCCAAGAGTTATGACCCTAATTTGGAGGCAAAAATGCATTCATATTCTGCTAGCATGAAACCAGCCATTGAGTCAGGAGCGAGGGGAGGTGAGTATTAAATAGAATCGTATACACAGTCAGAGAAATTTGTCTGGCATTTCACTCCTCTATGTAAAGTGAATGGCAAGTTTTTTAAGTATGGTGCTCTGGAGGGGCGGTTATCTCTCCTTTATTGCACAAAGTGCTTCAATTCAAATATCGGTACGAAAATAAATGGATAGCACTCACCGCTCTCAGGTGTATATCTTCTTTATTTCTTTGTGCATCTTAAAATTACATGATGCTATGGGTAGCTACCCCGGCGTCCGCACCCACTACAGAATAAGCTACCCATTGCATGATGTCATTTTAAGATGCACAAAGAAATAAATTAAATATAATTGTCTGTTACCTAAAGAATGAACAGTATAGAACAGTATAGAGCATGTCTCTATTCTGTGAACTCCTGCATGTTTAAGATTTTTTTTTTCTCCAACCCTTCTGTCATCTCACTTGAACACTGTTACGCCATTTTTCTCATACCCATTAGAATAATATATTGATGATTGTATACATGAAGGAGAGCGTGTCTCAATCTGAACTGTACTGTTACTCGTCACTCCTCTATCTACACTCCAGGCTCATGTGCCCATGATACCATTGACATGAGGATTTAAAGGACCAATTCATCTCTCTGTATGTTTTTTAGCAGATAAGAATGTTTGACAAGAATACTATAGCATGTAAGATTTTTGCCTGGTTGGTGACTTATTTATGTCTGCTCTATATTCCGAATCCTTGTTCCGTGACTTGACCCTGCTACTGTGCCGCCTGCCCTGACCTTCAGCTATCCTGACCTCGTCTTGTCCTTATCCATCTGTACCATGCTTCATCCCAGCTACCTGTGTGGACGAGTCGTGCCAGGCATAGCGACCTGGGTGCCGTCAGCGCAACAAGACCATCCCGCTTTGCGGGAAAACCAGCTGCACCTTAGACTCCGCTCCCTGGCACAGCTCTCATCATCATCCACACAGGCCCAGAGGATTCACCACCTGCCATTACCCTAACAGTAAGATCCGGCAATGGATCCCGTTGTGGTGCCTCTGCCAGATGTTTGGGATTTCTCCACTGTTGTGGCTCAACAGTCGCAGCAGTTAGCTTGTCAAGCGCAACAGCTGAATCAACTTTCTGCTATGCAGCAACAACAGCAACAGCAGCAGCAACTTGTTACCGAGCCTCCTCCTGTGTCAGCTGTTTCTTCTGGGTCCAAACTTCACTTATCCTTGCCCTCAAAGTTTGACAGAGATCCCAAGCTGTGTAGAGGCTTTGTGACACAGTGTTCTATGTGTGGTAGCCCTTGGGGGGGGTGTATGGTGGTGGTGGTATCGGTATATGAGGAGTTAATATTAACCTTGTCACTCGTGATGCCAGGGTGAGGGCTGGTATTACTGAGGTATAGCTTCGGCCTATCGCCGCCCTTCCCAGAAACGACAAGCGTATGCAGGTAATGACCGAAGGTCCACACTGAAGTAAACTTTACTCTTGAACTGCAGTGCATTCAGGATACAGTTACAGTCTCTGCAATACACTTCTATAGACTTCAATGACTGACAGTTGCTGCGGACCTTGGGTCTTTTGCAGGTTAATAGAATCAAGGTAATTGGTGCGTGGATCCGTCCAGATTTTGGGGTAGATTAGGTCCGGTGGTCCCGCAGAGTGTTTGGGGATTGATACACTCTATATTTGCTAAGGATCGGCCGTTGCTGCGAGGCTTGGGCCTAACTCACGGTTTTTAGCAGCGCGGGTTCTATAGAGAGATGTTGCTCGCTTGGCAACCCAGGAACAAAGAGAGAACTAAAATGTCTGCCGCGTCCCTTATATGGACAGGGGGCGGAGCCTAATTTGATAGGTCCAAGGTCAGCAGTCACTCACCGTCACACAGGCTTCTGGGTGATCATCTGACTTCCTATACAGGTCCTATACACATAATAAAACCAAAACGAGGCTAGAAATACCAAAGTGAGGCCTGGAACACATCCATAGTGAGGCTTGGAACGCATCACATGACCTGAAGGCCCTGCGACGCCATGGAAACAAGTAATTAACCACTTATTTACATATACTATCCCATTTACATTAACCTATGGATAAATTATAGATTTATACACTAGAATAGAGGTGACTAGGGGTAGACTGGCTAAGAGGGATCCCTAAGTCCTACGGACTCTGGCTATGGGGACCCATAAATAAACAAGTACCGTATAGAATGCGGTACTGGGACACCACATATGCATCTAGAACTCATGGCGAATCAGTTCCCCACGGAGCGTGCTAAGGTAGCGTTTGTGGTCAGTCCACTGTCAAGTAAAGCCCTGGCCTGGGCTACGCCTCTCTGGGATCGTAATGATCCAGTCTCCTCGAACCTGCCGGCCTTCCTTGCAGAATTCTGAAAAGTATCTGAAGAAGCCGCACAAGCCTCCTCTGCTGAGACGGATCTTCTTACTCTTTGTCAAGGTAACTCCTCTGGGTGACTACATTGTACAATTCCGCACACTGGCTTCTGAACTCACTTGGAAAGACGAAGCCTTGTGTGCCACCTTTAAAATACGACTCTCCAGTAGAATCAAGGATGCTCTCTCTGCTCGACATCCTCAGACTAACCTGAACGAACTTATCCATTTGGCCAACCGTATTGATGTGCGTTTTGCCCAGAGGCAGGAAGAAATTCATTTGGAAAGAAAACCTGCCCAAACATGGCAATTACCCCGACTGGCTCCTGTGTTCCAACGTCCACCTCTACTGTCTTCTTTGCCTCCTGCCGAAGAGGCTATGGAGGTGGATCACTTCCGCCTAACGCATCAGCAAAAATTCCGTCGACGCAATTAGAATTTGTGCCTATATTGTGCCAGTCCGGAGTACATTCTCAAAGACTGGTCTATACGTCGGGGAGAATGCTTGCATCTTGTACAAGTAAGAGTGGCGTCCCTAGATGTGAATATTACCTCTTCTCATTTGACCATTCCAGTTCAGGTCTTTTCTCTTGCCAAGATGTTTTTCAACGCTTCTGCATTTTTGGACTTAGGTTCTGCTGGCGACTTCATTGATGCCTCCCTGGTCCAGAAACTTTGTCTTCCAGTGACTCGTCTAGCCAAGCTCTTGTACATTTACTTGGTTAATGGACAAAATCTGAACTGTAAGGTGCTATACCGCACTGAACCTCTCATCATTCAAGTAGGAGATTTGCATAAGGAAAACATTGAGTTCCATGTGCTACCACATTGTACTTCGGAGCATCTTCTTGGTCTTCCTTGGCTTGAATGTCATTCTCCTCAACAAGACTGGAGATCTGGTGAAATCACATGTTGGGGACAGTTTTGCCAAAAACATTGTATTGTGCCAATCCAGTCTAATTGTCTCCTCCTAGGCCTGCGTTACCTGTGCCCACAACAAAACGATTCCACAGAAACCTGAGGACCAATTACAGCCTTTGCCCACTCCTGAAACCTTCCAAGAAGAGGGGGTGACCAAAGGGGGGGGTACTGTAACGTCAGCGCTCCGGCCAGACACGCTCTCCACTGCCAGAACGCAGGTAAGGGGACCCTCCTCGTGTCCTATAGCCCCCTGAGCTAGCCAGGGGTAGTTTAGTTTCACTTTAGATGCGGCGATCAACTTTGCCGCGTCTAAAGGGTTAATAGCAATCAGTGCCGCGCGCTATTAGCCACAGGTCCCGGGCCATTGTTAGAGGCCAGGCTCGACTCACTATGACGCGGGGTCACACCGTGGCCCTGCATTATAGAAAGGGAAAGGACACAGGATGTACAGGTACGCCCTTGGTCCTTAACAGGTTAAGGGTTTGTGGGCGCCTCTTACTCTATTCCCCCTCCAATCCGTGACTGCCATCTCGTATGTAAGGGCGATCCACCCTCACCTAGCCTGAGCTAAGTGGTCATCCATTATGAAAGTTTTGTTGATTGTAATTTTCTGCTGTATCCCATGTATCCAGACCTCTGCCTGTTTTGTGGTGCAGCCTCTTGCCTGACCCCTTGGTACTTTTCTGATTCTCCAGGTACAGACTTCTGTCTGCTGGACAACGTCTCTGCCTGCTATTGAGCTAAACACCATCACTACTTGTACTATTCAGCTCTGCTGTTCGAAACTCTAACTCAGTGGAAACATCTAGCCTGTCTGGTCTCTACAGACTCTACTACTGGATCACCTACCACCTAATCTCAGCTAGCCCCACCTGCCTATATCTCAGGTGCTTTGCACCTGGGTCTTCGGGCCGGCTTGACCAGCTGCCACTTTACTGGGACCACTCTTGTTGCAGCGACCTGGTATCCTCCTGCAGCTAAGACCAGCTTCCACATCTGGAGCAAGATAAAGGGTGAAAACCAGGGAGATACTTAGACACCGCTCTCAAGTTTGGCCCACAGCCAAACCGGTAAGTGGCAAAACGGGTTGTGGCTGTTACAAACTAATTTCAGCTGTATAGCCTTTGTGAGATTGGTGTACACAAGTGTACATTGGTGTTTAATAATTACTATGATTAAGAGCACGGTTTACACATGAAACGCATAAGTTCTGACTTACATGTCACGCATGTGCAAAAAGTTTATATATTTCCCATATCGTTTGGCTTTCCTACAGACACTTTCTTACTGACAGGTTCATTTTATATCTAGAATATAAGCTCCAATGGGGACAGGGACTGATGTGAGTAATTCCAGTCTCTGTACAGTGCTGCAGAATATGTTAGCGCTATAAAAAATTAATTATAATTATTTGTGTGCCAAGGATGCTTTTTATTTCCAGTCCAGCACTCATCAATACTTTAAGGGGGTTATATTTGGGTTGTGCATAGAATTGCACAATGTATTGTTGATGCACATGAGAGACTTCCTATCCTATGAAAAGAAAATAATCTTATACAGTATAATGTACTGTATGTCTATTGAAGGCCGTAGAACACAGGTATGATCCCCCGGATACCAGTCCTGCTGTGACATGAATCTACAGTAAGGTATTTGTGATGTGATGAAACAACAAGGAACGATCCAGCATGCTTGTCAATAAGATCTAAAGCCACAAGTGTATGACAAGGATAGTGATGACATGATCAATTTATCAACAAAATGTCTGAGAAATGGATCAAGGAGATAAAAGAACACTGAAGTATGGAGATCTGCAATTCTTCTGGGAAATGTGAAGAGGAATGTATTAGCTAGTGGTAAAATTTTTTCTGAGAAATTCAATGATGTCAACATATGAACCTTACTTTGCAATTTATACGCGATGTAATGTAAATGACATTAGGAAATGTTGGCGAGGGTGGAGGGGCTGCAGAGAGTTGTCACAGGGCCAAGCAAATTAACGTAAAACCCTTATGCATGTAATGCAAGGATTGGACGGGAAGCCTCTACAGCTGATGGATGATATGATCCTATACTCTATGTGCAGTCTGGTGTGTTAGTGCACACAATGCAGTTACATGTTAGCTTTAGGTATTATGGAACGCGCCAACAATAACAACAATGAGAACATCTTGACATCTGGGGCCCCAAAGCACAATCTGTACTTGAGACACTCCAATCATAACATGACATTTACAGTGATGCAGTACAGACTCGAGCAACAGGGTCCCAGCTGTGATGGTAAAATACAGAACAGTACTAAAAGAGTTGTCTCATGGTAGACATTTAAAAGGGTACTCTGGTGCTCCAGCGTTCTAAACACTTTGTTCAGAACGCTCGGAGCTGGAGGCCGTGATAGTGACATCACGGGCACTCCACTCGTGACGTCACGCCATGCTCCCCCATTTATGTCTATGGGAGGGGGCGTGTCAGCCGACACGCCCCCTCCCATAGACATGAATGGAGGGAGTGTGGTGTGACATCACAAGGTGGCGTGGCCGTGACATCAAGACCACTGCCACAGGAACCCAGTGTTTGTTTAGAACGCTGGGTGCTGAAGGAGACATCTTATCTCCTATCCTTTATATAGGGAATAAGATGTCTAGCAGCAAAGTACCCCTTTAAGGCTTAGTCCTTAGATATCCAGTGTTCTACATCTGTGACTAGTACCCATTGCCTTGAATATAATAAGACAATCCATCGCCATTATGTCCCCTGTTGGCTTCACTTCCTCAGAGGCAACAACTGGTTTATTATGCAATGTACTCAGACCCCTTCACTTTTGAGGCCTTGTGCTATAATTAAAAAAAATCAAGTTTTCCCCTACCATTTGTCAAGTCTGTCTTGGTCTGTTCACACACAGTTATTGGATTTGGTTGTGTTTTAACAGTTTTATGTTCCCCGGTAAGGGAATAGTTAAAGCCTTTGGCTTTATATCCAATAGCTCTTAGGGTGTGTCTATTTAAGGTCAGCTCAGTCTAGCTTCTGGGCTAGTGATTACATATTGACATTTTGACTTCCTGACATGCTGCTATGGAGCTCTTGGTGAAACACTCCTTATTTGAACATTTAATCTATGTACTATCTCTCTTTTAGCATGCATCTTGCATTTATCTTTGATATGTCCTGGGCTTTTACCCATGGTTAGATAGATCCCGTTTACCTTACCATGGGGGCTCTGGGGAATTGAGAATTTATACAATATATCTCCGTGCTCCATCCTGGACTCTGGTAGATTGAGTTTTAGTGTCAAGACATTCCTGTGCCTACTGGAGGTTTTCTGGGGGATTGTATATTCCTGTTTGTTTCTGGAGACTATGTTGACTCATCCGTTTCCTTGTCTGTTTTTTTTTAACTCCATTTGTTTATTAGTTATTGATTTCAGATCCTTGGCGTTTTTGTACATGGACTGATCATAGAGTACATGATCACTTAGCTAGTGTTTTCCTCTGTGCTTTACCATTGGTCTGTAGTGTCCTCTGTGCTGCTCACTGATCTGTGTCCTCTGAACTTAATCTGTTTTGTGTTTTAAGTCCAGTTATAATAGAGTTCTATGTTCCTGTTATGTTTCTGATTTGTGACCGACTATTTATTTGTATTTGTTTTTCAGGCCACTGCACTTTAGCTCAAGGAGGGATCGGTGCCCATTTGTCGATCCACCATTTAGGGTGGATGGGCAAGTAGGCAGGGAGAGTGGCTTTAGTTTAAGGCTTACTCTCTCTCCCCCCTTGTCGGTTCCTGACACCATACTGCAGTGAATACCCTACAATGAGAATGTGTAAACAGAATTTTAGACAGTTTTGCAAATTTATTGAAAAGGAAAAAACTAAATTTTGAATGGACACATAAATATTCAAACACTTTGCTATGACACTTAAAGGGGGACCTTCCATTTCTCTTGATAATCTCTGAAATGTTTCTACACCTTCATTGGAGTAACCTGGGATAAATTCAGGTGATTGGACAGGTTTTGGAAAGACACAGCCCTGTCTATATCTCACAGCCAACAATGCATATTAGAGCAAAAACCAAACAATGAGGGGGAAGGAACTGCATGTAGAGCTCAGAGAGAGGATAGTGTGGAGGCACAAATCTGGAGAAGGGGACAAAAAAATTCTGCTCTGAAAGCAATGCCATCCGCTTCTCCGGCTAATATCACATGATCATAACAGGTCTCAGGAGTGATCAAAATTTTTGACATGTTTGAGCAATATGTCAAAAGTTGTTTTTAATCACGGTAATGCTAAGGAAATGTGGTAATGCAGTTAAGTAAATCCCAGCCAGTGTAGGGTTACAAGCGTGTGAAGCCATCCCTGGTGGCTTCTGCCTGCCTTAAATGATAGATCTCTCCCTACACCCAAACACGAAAAGATCTGTCAATCAAGGGCAGTGAGGTAGGGAGAAGCCACTGGAGACCACCCATTTAACTCATGGTTCAGGCAGCATGAAAGTGATGACAGGTACCCTTTAAAATAAATCCTGCTTGAAAATTTTTACTGCTACTCATCCAACTCCATAACTCCCTGTCGAGGACAGTTAAAGTTTGTCATATGTTTCTCCTGGAATATAGTATTGCCACACTTTGCCAATCGATTCACAGATTCATTGACTATGTAAATAAGTAAATTTTTGGCTTTCTGATTGAAAAATTAATTAAAAGGGATTATCTCAAGAATATAGGTATCCACCTATACCTATCCACAGAATAGAGAATATGTAGCTGATTGGTGAGGGTCTAACCAATGGTCCCTCACCCATCATAAGAAAATAGGTCCTTTGTGCCCCGATGAGCATGCTTGGCTTCTGCTCTATTGACTCTTTGTAGGACTTCCATAGACTTTTGTCAGAAATCCTCTGGAAAGTGAATGGAATTAACGTAGAGCATACACACTACCATTCCCTTCACCTAGGACACAAAGGACTTATTTGCTTATGATCAGTGGAGGTCTCCACTGATCGGTAAGATATCACCTTTCCCATAAATAGGTGATAACTATTAATGTTGGGATAAAAATTGATGAACAAATAATATATTAGGGAATATAAAGGACTTTATCATGGAAAACATGGAATTTCCCTTTAAATATTTGAGAAACTGACCCAATATAAGAAGATTAACTAAAGTTCATCCCATGTCCCCACTTAAACTTTACCTCATAAGTGCTCCATTCAACTCTACACAAGATACCTATTTCCATGAAGGAGAAAGTGGAGCTGACCGCGACAACTCTGCGGCTTCCTCTACAGCTTGCTTTGTGGATTAGAGACTGTAGTAAGTAATTGAATTTTTTTAAAGTATACATGTGATTTAAAAGTACAGCTCTACAAAAACAAATCACATGTCATTTTTAATATTAGGCAATGGAATTTGTTAGAAACAGCTGTGTTTTTTACTTTTTTTTTGTAGGATTGAAAGGTTAACCTCCGGTGGACTCCATCCTTCACCAAGCCAACCCAAGCTCCGGCATGTCATCTCCAATTGGGATTTTAAACAAGTCTGCCTACTGTGTGCACATTGCTACATGGTGTTCCGTGTCATCTGAGTCTTTGCCGTTGTTGGCAATGCACATCTTAACATCTTATATCCCCAGAGCAGTAGGTTGTGTTGTGTGATGTCCTCAGAGATGAAGGCAAATTCTTATGGAAGGTGATTTAGAAATTGATTGAAAAAATAGGATCATCTTATTGAGCCGAGAAAGGCAAGTACTTAAAAAAGCATTCATTTTTTTCCCATATCATGCACACTCGCCATCACTAGTTCTGTAGCGCCATCTGTTTTATTCCAGCACAGCTGCATTTTTGCATTTCATTACTCTAAGGCTTCTTTCACATTACCATCATGTTCCTGCATTTTGACAGCCATTTGCTGAAGAGGTCATGAAAAAATTGATAAAATAACTGAACATAACAGATGCTAACTGATGACCAGTGTCTGTTATTTGACCAGTGTGTTATTTTAACGGGCATTTTGTCAAAATAAAGCACACGTTCCATCCGTTATCATCCATTATTTCATCTGTCATGCAAGATTATAGTCCGTAATTTTATTTCATTGTGACTTCCTGGTTGTGATGCCGTTCTGAGCATGTGCAGTACAAATAACGGCTCATAACAGATGTCAATTGTGAACATCCGTCACCCATAGACTTCAATGTTAAAATTTTAACGTCCGTTATTCCACCGTTATTTTTGATGGGACAAAAATGACTGCATGCACTGTCTTTTCAGCCGTCAAACAAACTAACGGATGTTAATAATGACGGGACATAACTGGTGCTGAAGGATGGTCAAAAAATCCCATTGACAAGAATGGGGAATCTTGTTGGCTGTTTTAGGGACTTTCGGACGGGAGTTAATGACAGGAGTTTTTACAGGTGACCAACGGTAGTGTGAAAGGGGCCTAACTTGGTCATGTGATCACCAGTCTGACTCAAAAAAAAATACTGTGCTTAATGTGAGTGACAGGATGTAAGATCTTCTTATGAACTACAGGATCACATCATCATCTACTAGATCCCCTTCTACTACATACTGTATCATCATCATGTATTATTTCTGTATTGTCACATCATTGTATTCATTACTGCTGTATTTTTCCATCACTAGATAAATTATTTCTGTACTGTGACATCACTGTGTACATTAATTCTGTGTTGTGACATCACCACATGTACTATTTCTGTCCAGTGACATTGTGTTCATTACCACTGTGCAGTGACATCACTGTGGTTCTCAACTTATAGCTGTGATATCACTATGTTTATTACTCACATATTACTTCACCTGAGAAGGCTGCAGCTCTAGCAGTCTGATCAGATGACCAGGTGCAATGATCAAACACCACACCCCATCTTTCTGCACAGCCAGAGGATTTATGGGAAATGTAGGCTGCAACATTCAGTCATATGAATGATGAATTTGCGATTAGAAATGGCTGAAAATCCATGATTGCCACTTAAGAAAAACAGATAAGTAGAAGGCATATACAACAACTTCTACATTATTCTCTAATAATATCCTATACCGCACTATATACAGTAAGTCTTTAAAGCAGCCTTCCTGACTGTACTATACAACTTAGCAGCTAAGTCTCCTAATAAGATTCCCTTCTATCACTTTAATATGATGAGCCTACGTACAGATTTTTTTAATAATAGTAACTTTTTAGTCAAAACTAACATTTTAAAGTATTTTAAATCATTAGTAAAACAATTGCTCTTCCACGGTGCCCGACCAGTCTACAGGTTGTATGTGGTATTGCAGCTCAATCCTGTTTACTTCCTTGGAGCTGAACTGCAATACCTGAAATAGCCTATGGACCGATGTGACCACTGTTTTTTTCTTTTCTTAGGGCATCTGTTAAAGGGGTACTCCGGTGGGGAAAAAAATTCATATAAACTGACTCCAGAAAGTTAAACAGATTTGTAAATTACTTCTAATAAAAAATCTTAATCCTTCCAGTACTTATCGGCTGCTGTATGCTCCAGAGGAAGTTGAGTTGTTCTTTTCAGCCTGACCACAGTGCTCTCTGCTGACACCCCGTTCCATGTGAGGAACTGTCCCGAGCAGGAACAAATCCCCATAACAAACCTCTTCTGCTCTGGACAGTTCCCGACATCGGACAGAGGTGTCAGAAGAGAGCACTGTGGTCAGGCTGAAAAGAATTACACAACTTCCTCTGTAGAATATAGCAACTAATAAGTACTGAAAGAGTTACGTTTTTTTAATAGAAGTAATTTACAAATCTGTTTAACTTTCTAGCACCAGTTGATTTGGGGGGAAAAAAATAAGAAAATTCTACCAAAGTAGCCCCTTTAAATATCCTAAGGTAGAAAGTCTAAAATGTCAACTTGACCATCCTTGTAATGTATCCTATCATGATGCCACGCACATTTCTTTCCTTATAGATTAAAATTCTGTGTTATTAACAAATCTACATACAATGCATCCCATTTAATTGGTTTTCCTCTATTTCTTCAGCATATGGACCTCGGTAGGGAAAAGTGTGGTTTGATACCCTGTTGAACACCACACCCTGAGGCAAAGTTCAATGAAAATATAAACTAAATTCAGCTGTTGTGTGCCAAAGGAAAACACCCAGCAATATAATTCTTTAAGGTTCTATGTCTAATTAATGACGTCTCCAGAGATCGCCCTCCTGTGAACCAATGCAAGCTAAATAAATCAGCACAAGAACATATGGAAGATCACATGCATGGGATTTCCAGCCAAGCTGGGATACAGCTACATGGGTCTCGTCCAGTTTCCAATTTGTATTTTAAAACCACCCTTAAAGCTCCTTCCCTGATAATAGCTATGGAGGAAATGTGCCAATATGTATATGTTTGGAAGGCATAGAGTCCTATCACATGACACTTATACATACACCCGACATTACATTGCCTCACAATTATAGGAGGCGAAAACCTTCTTTGTCTAAAGATCCGTCCTGTGGTTTTTCCATCTGTGTTAATCTCCAGAATAAATCTATGATATTTTGGAAGAGTAAGGCTCATGTTGAAATGGTTAATTTGTGTAAAAAAATTTATGTATTTGTAGAAGCATCCAAATATTGTATAGCAGTGGTCTCAAACTGTGGCCCTCCAGATGTTGCAGATCTTCTTCTCTTAGCATGCCCGGACAGCCGTTGGCTGTCTGGGCATACTGGAAGTTGAAGTTTTACAACATCTGGAGGGCAACAGTTTGAGACCACTGTTGTAGAGTGTTCTAAGAACAGATCTTGTGCATGACTCAGGGTGGTTGGATGTATTACTTTGTGATGCCAGGGCACTGTTAACCTACATGGTCCAAGAATAAGACAGCTTCTCCTGAGCCAGGCATGGGATAATAAATACACCAATGTCAGATTACGAATAACTGTCCCTTTACTTTGCTGGAGGTAGCAGAACTCAAACAATACAGACTTTGGTGCAGAGGGATGGGCAGAGTGGAACCCGGGGAGCCTGTCGCCTTGCTGGAGTTTTAGTGGCTTTAAGATTAGTGGCAGCACACGCTGACTTGAAAGGTACACCGGTGGAAAACATTATTTTTTTTAAATCAACTGGTGCCAGAAAGTTAAACAGATTTGTAAATGGCTTATATTAAAAAATCTTTATCCTTCCAGTATTTTTTAGCAGCTGTATGCTACAGAGGAAATTATTTTCTTTTTGAATTTCTTTTTTTGTCTTGTCCACAGTGCTCTCGGCTGACACCTGATGCCCGTATCATGAACTGTCCAGAGCAGGAGAAAATACCCATTGCAAACCTTTGCTGCTCTGGACATTTCCTGACAAGGACAGAGGTGCCAGCAGAGAGCACTGTGGACAACACAAAAAAGAAACTCAAAAAGAAAACAATTTCCTCTGTAGCATACAGCTGCTAAAAAGTACTGGAAGGGTAAAGATTTTTTTTAATAGAAGTCATTTACAAATCTGTTTAACTTTCTGGCATCATTTGATTTTGAAAAAAATGTTTTCCACAGGAGTTCCCCTTTAACTTGACTAGATATTTTCCCCAAGAGCTTTGCTTACCGCCAGGCTTTGACAATTCCCCTTTTTCTGAGATTTGGCGGGGCTGTGGAATTTAGTAGACTTCTTCTCCCTTAGGTATCTCCTCAGCTTGCTAGCTGGAACACACTCTCTTTCTCCTTACTGCAGCTCACACTCCCACTTCAACTGAATTAGGCACTAACTATCCTCTCCTTCCCCCCTACACAACATTAAGGGCTAGGTTAGGGGGTCTCCCATTGGGTGTCAGGATTACCTGACAGCAATAAATCACATTATTACAGGTTAGATAATGAAGCAGTGGGCCCAAAATATAGACAGCAGGGATGCCAATAGACAATCTTTAGCCCACAGGACAGCCTTTGGTGCTGGGACACCACAGAGGCACCTGTTAGTTAGGACCCAACAATGTCAAATAGGTTGGAAGAAAGGAAGCAATAAAGTCTAACAGTGGACATTGTTCAACAAAAGGCCTAGTGCAAGACTTACCATCTCGATGTCACAATGGCAGACAAATCAGCTATATTGAGGTACAATACCAAGCCAAGCCAGTGGATAATAATGGCACTGTTTAGCATTGAGGATTACACCACATCTTGTTAGACTCACCTGAAGCCGCTCTTCATTTTCTGTTCCCTATGCCTCAGTCTGCATGTAAAAGAATAGAAAAGAAGGAGTGGTATCCAGCTCACCAGCAGAAAAGATGATGGACTTAAAACATAACTTTTACTGGATCTTGATAAAACATGTTAACCAAAAAGTGAAAAAAAGTGACAGTGCTCTAAAAACATCTCGCCAGAAATGTTTTATCAAGATCCAGTAAAAGTTATGTTTTAAGTCCATCATCTTTTCTGCTGGTGAGCTGGATACCACTCCTTCTTTTCCATTCATGCTGCACGGAATACGGACCGCTACCTCCGTGCTCCCGGTGTATACAGACCTGCTGATTGTCTACATCCACATGTGAATGCTGTCCTAAGGGTGGTGAGCTGAGAATACCATTTTTTTTTCTTGCATATAAAAGATCCTTCAAACAACTTCTACTAGAGGTCACCCACCCAAAGCTAATTGACTAGTTCAGAAGATTGGTTCAGAAGATTGAGGAGCTCATTGCCTAGACTTTCATAGTCTACTGGTGCAGGAACATCTGGTTCAATTGGCACTCTTTCCAGAAGCCATTTGCTTACCATACCCTTGCAACGTGATCCTATCTCATTTCTCATTCCTTACAACCCTATTAGATGACCCAAGCTGTGCTTGTAGATCAACGCTTGTTTACATAGCATATTACAAGGCTTAACCATTACATTAGGTGGGCCGCACAAAAGAGCCCTTTGCTGTCATCATTCGTCAGTTAAATGTCCCGCCTTACACTGACAAATGTGTGGCTGACCAATCAGGATTTTTTGACAGGTCAAAACAACTCAATCAGCTGCAAAATAGGTGTTTGTCAGTTTTAATCTGCGAAAAAAAATCTATGATTGTCGACCACATTTCGCCCTGTGAAATAGATCCATCAATCATTCATACAGCCCTGTATGCCCAATAACCAAGCCCTGTAATAAGCTCATTAAACATTTAAAGGAAAAGGGTGACCCATTTACCCGCACTATAACCTGATACACCGGGTTATAGTGCGGGTGAACAGGAGACCGATGCGGGGTCTCGGATTGCTATACCTACCTGCAGTCCAGAGCCCCAATCCCCCAAAGGTTCCCCTCTTCCAGCGCTGACTTGCTGGCCGGCAATTGAATTCAATTGCTTATGTGTTGCTCCCACCATCCTATTTTTAATTTTTTTTTGCTAGCCCGTTTCCCTCCCCCCCGCTGCGGCACTAGCCCGTTCACTCCTCATCCAAAAACCCCCCACCCCGCATATCCCGTTCCCTCATTACACTTGCAGTTACTGCAGAGTCTGGCAGCGGGCGTGCAGGGACAACGGCGGCAACGAGGCGGCAGTGGCGATGTGCGGGAGGAGTGGCCTCCCAGCCAGTGGCCGTGGAGCCAATGCGCTCGCTCCCGCCTGTCTGATTGACAGGCAGGGAGCGAGTGCAGCCTAACTGAAAAAGGACTGATTGCCACTCCAAAATCAGTCCTTTTTCAGTGGCCGGTTTTTAAATGTAAATTAAACCTTTTTAATGAAAAAAAATAATAATAAAAGTATATTAGAGATATGTTGTAGTACATAAGTACTACAACATATCAAAAAATAAAGTTGGCAACAGTGCCCATTTAAAGTATAATACACAAAAAAAAAATACAAGAAAATTTAAAGAATAATCATTGGGTAAAAGAAAATTTGCAGTTAAACAGTTTAACAGTTTTTTTTTTTTATCTCTACTATAAAGCATTTCTTGGTCTGGAGGACTGATTTTGTTTTCTTTACAACTTTAACTTTTCTCTCCATGGGTATAGGAGAAAATTCTGTAACCTCGTCTACTAGGAACAAATTGTAAATCCATATCCACTCAGTGAGCGGCACACAATGTGTTTTATTTGGTGTTAAGATCGGTCACAAAACTGAAGATTCTTCTAAAGTCAGGGCAGAAGATTTCTCGAGGAAATGCACTCATCTGAACTTTGTGAGTCAAGCAACAAAGTTTATTCTGTGAAGGTGATTTTTTTGGCCAATAAAAACATTCTTCCATGTCAGATTACTTACAGGATAATACAGTATCATAGTATACTAGCCTAGATCTGAGGCACATCATTATTTTACGGAAATAGAAATAAACACAGGCAATGGCAGAGCCTTCAAACCACTACTTATGTGTATAAAGTGTAGAGACAGTACAAAGAGGGCAGAGCTGCATGTATAATATTCTTCATTTCGGCCACTTACATATTTCACAAGCAAATTCTGGCAATGAGACCCTTAGTAGGATAGAGAGGGGGGGGGGGGGGGGGAGGGGTAGAAAAAAACTGCTATCCGGATTGGATAGGGGCACATTCTACATTTTGGGTACCAAGAATTTGACCCGCCCCCAGGTTTAAATATATAAACTCATGACTAAGAAGAACAGCCTATCTACAAAGAGACAATAAAAGAATTAAGAAGAAGTGCACATTAGATAGAATAACAGAATAAACTGAACAGGTATTGAGATCCCAGAAAGACATAAGTAAATAAGTAAAAACAAAGTCAAAACCCCATTTTTTGCCTGGTGCAGACCTAGAGCCTAGTAATCCTTGTGTAATGCTTTGCCTCCTCAGGACCTGCACTAGATAATAATAATAATAATAATAATAATAATATTTCTTAATTTCTATAGCACACACAGATTCTGCAGCACTGTACACTCAAATTGGTCCCTGTCCTTAGAGTGGGAGGAAACAGGAGTACCCAGAGGAAACCCATGCAAACACTGGGAGAACATACAAATGTTCTCCCAGATGTTGTCCTTGGTGGGATTTGAACCTAGGGAATTAAAAAGGTTTTAGGCAGAGTGTTTTGGCATTAGACAAAGATTTAAAAAAATATATCTTTTTTAACCCTGTGCCTAATAGGTATACAAAAAAAAAATATCTGAGACCTGAAAGCATTTATCAAGCCAACAGCTGTCTTGATAACCCATCAATACCCTATGATTGTGTATTGGGTAAGCCATAGGGGTGACAGAAGAAGCCCAATCCTTCTAACTAACCACTTAGATGCCAGGGTCACTACTAACCTTGGCATCAAATGGGTTAAAGAGGTACTCAACTGAATTGTAAATTACTTCTATTAAAAAATCTTAATCCTTCCAATCCTTATCAACTGCTGTATGATCCACAGGAGGTTCTTTTCTTTTTAATTTCCTTTCTGTCTAACCACAGTGCTCTCTGCTGATACCTCTGTCCAAGTCAGGAACTGTCCAGAGCAAGATAGGTTTTTCTATATGGATTTGCTCCTACTCTGGACAGTTCCTAAAATGGACAGAGGTGTCAGCAGAGAGAACTGTGGTCAGACAGAAAGGAAATTCAAAAAGAAAAGAACTTCCTGTTGATTATACAGCAGCTGATAAGTACTGGAAGGATTAAGATTTTTAATAAAAATAATTTACAAATCTAAAAAATGTATATAAAATCGGTGCTAATGTGCAAAAGAAGCTATTAATATTTCTCAATAAATAATAAGGTGCAATGTACTACAGTATACCTGTATCCAATAATAAATTAACCGCTTAAGGATCGGTAAAGTGCAATGTGCTGCAGTATATATAAATAAATATAAATAGCTATGTATTTGAATAAATGGAAACGATTAGAGTACTGTTATAATTTTCTATGCATTTACATGAGTTAACGGCACAATGCTCTGCATCTATTGGAATTAAAGAGGCACTATCATTGTTAAAAACTTTTCATATATTGCAGGATTCATTATAATATGACATTTCACAATATACACCCGTTAAAAAAAATTTTTAATTTTCACCTGAAATTCAAGCTCAAAATAGCCACCACTAGGGGTCGCCTGTCTTTTAGCCAGACAGACTAGTCTAGATTTTACAGCATACTGGATACCGGCCGTAAAGCATACCGGTATCCAGTATAGGAGATTTCTATTGTGTATGCAAAACTACAGATAAAGGATGTGTGGACATGCTGGGAGCTGTAGTTTTACAACAGCTGCAGGCAAAACTGCTCTAACACAGTTATTTACAAACATTGCAGCTTCAGTTGTTACTAAACTACAACTCCCAGCATGCTGAAATAGTCAAAGCTTTCTCAGACTCCTGAATGACAAAGAAGTTGATCAGACATTCAGGAGTCTGTGAAAGATGAATGACACACATAATGACAGCTATGCTGATTAGCATCTAGGTTTACTAGAAGATAAAACAGATAGAACATGCATTCATAAAAATGCTGTACTTTTACCTATAAAATCCTTGCACTAATTTTATAAAGATCTATTCTTATATTTATACATTTTATCATGTTATGAATTCACCATAATGTCTTCTGATTACTGCAGGCAAGCTCCAAGTATCTTCCTCTGACACATAACACAGCATAAAACCAGAGAGGAAAGGGTTCCAGAGTAGAGAGTACTGATTGGCTGACTGCCCAGGCTTGCTCCTGTGAGGGATACAGACTGACACGCCCCCTCCAGCCTGCACAATGAAAAAGTAACTCACCAGCAGATAAATGCTTATATCTCTGGATATATAGGTCCGAGACACATAAAAATTATATGCACATGATCAGGATTGGGTCCTGAGTAACATACCACTTTTTTTCTTTTTTTTTGCACTATGACAGGTACGCTTTAAGTACCTGCATTTCCTTAGCTGTGCGTTTTCCTGGTAGGCTTCAACTTAAGAGCAATAAAGTGCACTGTACTGTATTTCTTTCAGAGTGTGTTCTCCTAATGGGCTGACAGTGTCAGAGCGGGTATCCATGTTGTCGTTAGCTGTTTGCAGGGATGTTATTTGGGGGGAGGAACGAGAGACTGCTCCGGCCGGCAGCGTCTCTACCGTTCCGTGTCCCGCTGGAGTCTGGATGGTTTGCGGCCAGATGAAGCAAGTCGTATTACTTGCGAAACGCGGCAGATTTATGTCCTCTCTTGCTACCTGTAGTGATGTCACTGGCAGATACTGCTAACCATCCGGACTCCAGCAGGACACGGAACGGTAGAGACCTTGCCGGCCAGAGCAGTCTCCCATCCCAATCCCCAGAAAAAATCCCTGCAAACAGCTAACGACAACATGGATACCCGCTCTCACAATGGCAGCCCATTAGGAGAACGTACCCTGAAGGAAATACAGCACAAGGCACTTTATTGCTCTCAAGTTGAAGCCTACCAGGAAAACGTACTACTAAGGAAATACAGGTACTTAATTCCAACAGATGCAGAGCATTGCGCCTTTAACTCATGTAACTGCATAGAAAATTATAACAATACTCTAATCATTTCCATTTATTCAAATGCATAGCTATTTATATTTATTTATATATACTGGCAGCACATTGCACTTTACCGATCCTTAAGCGGTTAATTAATTATTGGATACAGGTAAACTGTAGCACATTGCACTTTACTATTTATTGAGAAATATGAATAGCTTTTTTTTACACGTTAGCGCCGATTTTATATAATTTTTTTATATTACATACTCTATTATATGGTATACAGGGAACCATATCAATTAATCGGCAGCTTTCTGTCCCTATATATATATATATATATATATATATATATATATATATATATATATATATATATTGAATTTACAAATCTGTTTAACTTTCTGCCACCAGTTGATTAAAAAAAACGGCTAAGATTAGTTGTCTGCAATCCCATTCATTACAGCAGAGGTATACATATACAGACTGCAGAAAGTCCTGGCCAATATACATATATATATATATATATATATATATATATATATATATATATATATATATAATTAAAGTGAGAGCTCATTCAGAAAGTGAACAGAAATGTTGCAGGTAGAGGCCTCATAGTATGCCAGGTACTCCACCATTTCATCTAACAAATACCTACAGCTGCCAGGAAGATATTGGGTTATTTTTGTATTATTAGACATTCTTTAAGTACTCTAGCTTTTTTCTGTAAAAACTTCTTTACATAATGACCCTAATACACTAGGCCGCACATTACTTGCAGAATGTGTAACTGACAAATTATAGAGATAAAGGCCATGCCCACCTCATACCAAGTGCTGATCTAAGAGACTGTCTCCCTGTAAATCATAGCTCTAACTGTGGCTGAATGGTATCTGCAGGTATATATGTGACTTTTTAACTTACTGTTCATTTTACAAACATTTCTGGAGGACTATATTAACTTTTGCAACCGACGTCTGAATTATTTTCCACTGCATGTAACATAAATAAATAAATACATAAATAAAACCCTTCTAAATGCTCCATGTTGAGGCGGCCATCTTAGATTAGCTGTCTATCAACGTATTAAAGGGATCTACCAAGAACAGCACCAAACATATTTTTAATAAGTTCATGCCATAAATTATCTCTTAGCGCACTGGTAGACGTCATGACTGACTACATGTGCAGACACACAGTAGATAAGTTAGCACATTAATGGAATGGTCTCCCAGCAGGAGGTTTAAACAGACTGAAAACTGTTTTATTTTATATGCTAGGACCAAGATATACTCATCGTAAATTGTGCAAATGGCATCTTTATTGCAGGAAATTGTGAAAAGTCCAATGCTTTGCTGTCAGCCCATTGCTAAATCAAATGAGTCATTGTTCCTCTAGGACCTCTTGCTTCGGAGACCTTTTCTCTTCATAGATACTACAGTCCATGATATGGGATTAAATCAACTGCGAGTGTACTTAGCAGTGTCATGGCTGATGGTGCTTAACTAGTCTTCTGCCAGGTACAGGGACCATAAATCTTTATTATAGCTAATATATTGCATCTCTTAGGTACATCTAGTAGTCATGATATGATGGTTATAGGTTTCTTCTGTTCCCACACCATGTGTTCTCATGCTACAGAGAACTACGTCTTTTAGAATTTGTATAGGAGAGGGTGAAGTGGAAGAATCGAAAAAGTTATGGTATGACCACATGGCCAGAAGATACCGATAGGGGTATTGTTACAACAGACTACACATCCGCACAATTCCTTGGCTATGTTTCTGCTAACTTTCACAGTAGTTCTATGGAAAAGGAAATCCTCAGACTATCCTTGAATTTCTAAAGCCAACTCAATACTCTACTCTATAGAACCGTAACCATACCAGCCTGAAACGCCTATCTATGCCCGCCTTGTGCAAGAACTACAAGAAGTACTGCCCCCAAGTATTCTGCTACAAACTGTTATACATACAGTAGAATTCATTAAATAATACAAGGTTCTATATCAACACAGCTATCGAATCTTATTGTTTAATATGGCGTAGTATATACAGATTGCAATGGACAATACAAAGGGATGCCTTCCCCAGTACTGAACTCTCTCCCCCAAAAACATGTGTTATGTGATAGTCCTGCCAGCCGAGCTTGGCATTCACTTTTTCATGCTGTCCTTTATCCAGGAAGCTGTGGAATGATGATGTAGTATGGCTATATGTATGCAGTCTTAACAGCCACCCCATATCCACTTTGGCCAGCCATATAGTCTACAAGATAATGTTTTCCTGTCTTATGCTAATCCATTTTGGTGACCAGAGTTATATGGTTCCATGTCTGGCCCAGCATTTGAATTAAAAGGCAATATGGAGATTAATAAATCCATAATCCTCCGCTATCTTGGCCCAGTCTCAGGGAAAAGAATGCAAGACCATAAACCAGCAGGAGGTCATGCACTGGCCAGTATGGTCATTAACCCTTCAAAAACAGATATGCTTTAGTTTGAACATAAGAATGGGAAAAGTCATATGCAGTCATCAGAAAAAAAAGTATAGATTCTACAATTTTACATCTCTAAGATGCTGATGTCTATCATCCTTGGCAATGTGTGAGGGTACTGTAACATCTAAATACTATGTGTTGTCACGATGCCGGCTGGCAGGTAGTGGATCCTCTGTGCCAGAGAGGGATGGCGAGGACCGCGCTAGTGGACCGGTTCTAAGCCACTACAGGTTTTCACCAGAGCCCGCCGCAAAGCGGGATGGTCTTGCTGCGGCGGTAGTGACCAGGTCGTATCCACTAGCAACGGCTCACCTCTCTGGCTGCTGAAGATGCTGAAGATAGGCGAGGTACAAGGGAGTAGGCAGAAGCAAGGTCGGACGTAGCAGAAGGTCGAGGCAGGCAGCAAGGATCGTAGTCAGGGGCAACGGCAGGAGGTCAGGAACACGGGCTAGGAACAGACAAGGGAACGCTTTCACTAGGCACTAAGGCAACAAGATCCGGCAAGGGAGTGCAGGGGAAGTGACTAGATATAGGGAAGTGCACAGGTGGGAGCCAATTAAGCTAATTGGGAAGATTGGGCCAGGCACCATCATTGGTGCACTGGCCCTTTAAATCGCAGAGACCCGGCGCGCGCGCGCCCTAGGGAGCGGGGCCGCGCGCGCCGGGACAGGACCGAGGGAGAGCGAGTCAGGTACGGGGACCGGGGTGCGCATCGCGAGCGGGCGCTATCCGCATCGCGAATCGCATCCCGGCTGAAGGCGGGACCGCAGCGCACCCGGTCAGTGGATCTGACCGGGGCGCTGCAACAACGAAGATGAGGCGAGCGCTCCGGGGAGGAACGGGGACCCGGAGCGCTCGGCGTAACAGTACCCCCCCCCTTGGGTCTCCCCCTCTTCTTGGGGCCAAAGAACCTGAGGAAAAAAAACTCAATTTTTCCGTGATGAGGTCCGATGCAAATTAGGAGGGGTTCTGTGTGGAAACGTACGAGACAGTCCAATCTTTTATTGTAAAAACAATAGATGTAGAGGGGTCTGGCGAGACTGGTCACAGGAACGTAGAACCTGTTGATGAGAGAGGCCAAAAAAATTTTTCCTGCAGATCCGGAATCCAAGAAGAGCATAGTAGAGAAGGAGAAGGTAGAGGCAGATATCCGCACAGGCACAGTAAGGCGTGGAGAAGCAGAGTTGACATCAAGAACTGTGTCACCTTTGTGCGGAGTCAGCGTACGTCTTTCCAGGCGGGGAGGACGGATAGGACAATCCTTCAGGAAGTGTTCGGTACCGGCATAGTACAGGCAAAGATTCTCCATGCGGCGTCGTGTCCTCTCTTGAGGTGTCAAGCGAGACCGGTCAACTTGCATAGCCTCCGCGGCGGGAAGCACAGGAACAGATTGCAGAGGACCAGAGGAGAGAGGAGCCGGGGAGAAAAAACGCTTCGTGCGAACAAAGTCCATATCCAGGCGGAGCTCCAGACGCCATCCGGAAGAACGCATGTCAATGCGAGTGGCAAGGTGAATGAGTTCATGTAGGTCAGCAGGAGTCTCTCGTGCGGCCAGAACATCTTTAATGTTGCTGGATAGGCCTTTTTTAAAGGTCGCGCAGAGAACCACACTATTCCAGGACAACTCGTAAGCAAGAGCACGGAACTGAATGGCGTACTCGCCAACGGAAGAAACACCCTGGGCCAGGTTCAGCAGGGCAATCTCGGCTGAAGAAGCTCGGGCAGGTTCCTCAAAGACACTTCGAATTTCCGAGAAGAAGGAGTGTACAGAGGCAGTGACGGGGTCATTGCGGTCCCAGAGCGGTGCGGCCCATGACAGGGCTTTTCCAGACAGAAGGCAGACTACGAAAGCCACCTTAGACCTTTCAGTAGGAAACTGGTCCGACATCATCTCCAAGTGCTGGGAACATTGCGAAAGAAAGCCACGGCAATACTTAGAGTCCCCATTAAATTTGTCCGGCAAGGACAGGCAGAGGCTAGGAGTGGCCACTCGCTGCGGAGGAGGTGCAGGAGCTGGCGGAGGAGAAGATTGCTGGAGAAGTTGCGACTGAAGTTGGTGCGAAATGGTGGACATTTCCGACAGCTGACGGGTTAGAAGGGCGATCTGTCGGGCTTGCTGGGCGGCCACCGTGGTGAGGTCAGCGACAACTGACAGAGGAACTTCAGCGGGATCCATGGCCGGATCTACTGTCACGATGCCGGCTGGCAGGTAGTGGATCCTCTGTGCCAGAGAGGGATGGCGAGGACCGCGCTAGTGGACCGGTTCTAAGCCACTACAGGTTTTCACCAGAGCCTGCCGCAAAGCGGGATGGTCTTGCTGCGGCGGTAGTGACCAGGTCGTATCCACTAGCAACGGCTCACCTCTCTGGCTGCTGAAGATGCTGAAGATAGGCGAGGTACAAGGGAGTAGGCAGAAGCAAGGTCGGACGTAGCAGAAGGTCGAGGCAGGCAGCAAGGATCGTAGTCAGGGGCAACGGCAGGAGGTCAGGAACACGGGCTAGGAACAGACAAGGGAACGCTTTCACTAGGCACTAAGGCAACAAGATCCGGCAAGGGAGTGCAGGGGAAGTGACTAGATATAGGGAAGTGCACAGGTGGGAGCCAATTAAGCTAATTGGGAAGATTGGGCCAGGCACCATCATTGGTGCACTGGCCCTTTAAATCGCAGAGACCCGGCGCGCGCGCGCCCTAGGGAGCGGGGCCGCGCGCGCCGGGACAGGACCGAGGGAGAGCGAGTCAGGTACGGGGACCGGGGTGCGCATCGCGAGCGGGCGCTATCCGCATCGCGAATCGCATCCCGGCTGAAGGCGGGACCGCAGCGCACCCGGTCAGTAGATCTGACCGGGGCGCTGCAACAACGAAGATGAGGCGAGCGCTCCGGGGAGGAACGGGGACCCGGAGCGCTCGGCGTAACATGTGTTAACGTTATAACATACTGCCTGGGCCAATCACATCTAGTTTCAGCCTCCACACCCTTCCCAGGTGCATATAAATTCACAGTATGTTCAGTCCCTGATAATATTTGAATCTCTTTGTATTATCTCTTATACAGCTCCTAACTTTGCTGCTATCTCGGTTTGAACCTGGCTTGTTGACTACGCATTCTCTGTTTGTTTGTATACTTCCTGTTTTTTACCCTGTGTTTTGCCTGTTTACCCTTTGTGTCCTAACCTGTTTTCTTGACCTCCATACAGTGTTGTTTATTGTTGTGGACCTTGTTACACCCCAGTATTTACTGAGAACAGGGACCACCATCCAGTTGAGGATCCATCCTTTAGGGCTGATACTCAAGTAGGCATGAAAAGTGGCTATGGACGAGCTTAGGGCTGCATATATTTAAGCCCTACATGCCATGTATAATGTTAGGTGGTTAATAGCAGACTAACCAAATATCCAATCTTTATTGATTTATTTATTGATCTACAATTATGTCTGCAAAGAACAAGTCCTCCCATGGCTATGTTGAATAAAATAATAGAGTAATAATAAAAATAAAATTATAGAAATAAAAAATGATAACAATAATGATAATATTAATAATAATAATAATAATAATAATAATAAAATAAGTTATAGGTATAGGTCTCAGAAAGGTATCACAATAATTACCTGAATCAAAAGAATTTACATTTTTAAAAGTACACAAACTAAAAAAATATCTGTTTTTGTACCACCGCATTTGACAAAAACAGGAAAATGATTGCGTTTATTCTGTGTAATTTAAATATTATAATTTAAATTGTCCCACAAAAACAGAGAAGCCACATTGATTAAAATAATACCCTAGGCTCTTTGAATGCGCTGAAAAGAAGAAAAATACATTAACAGGTTAATTTTTGCTTTTGTTACGTTAAACAATACTAAATCTACATAAAAACCCTGTAATGACTCCCATTGTGGAGAACGTGAATTAACCTCAGCTCCAGCCCTGCCTCCTTCTACCGCTATTAGTGTTAATATGATCTCTTTATGAAGCAGTTCCCCTTTGTTAAGTTATGAACCGATTTCTCCCTGTGGTTAAATGTTAAGCAATTGTGGAACATATTTTACCACTAATAGTTAGCAGTCTGGTTTCAGTGTGAAAACATCTCAATATATTCTGTATTCCTTCTCCTATAAATAATACATCATGTAGGTTAAGGACCAGATGGAAAATACCTGACAAGTTCAAGTCCAGGTTATTAAGAGTTTACAAGTTGTTAGTTAATTGTACTGTAGTTGTATTATTAATAGTTGTAGTAATTTAGAGTAACACTGCAACTATTCACAGTCTTTCACATACGTTTTATCTTAAATATTGTTCTACAAACACAACCTGCCAACTATATTTATTGTACTGACATGGCCATCACTCACATTCGTTCTGGTCCACAATCTAATTCACTTATCTCAGACACCCAATAGGGCTAGTTTCACACAAAGCCAATCAACCAATAAGCTTTAGGCTGTGTCTACATGTTACGGCCAATGACCGATTCCGATACTTTTCCCGCAGAAACAGAAGGAAAATTCAGTTCCTAGTTGTGATAGAAGGAAACTTTTAATATCATCCAAAGAGCAACTTGGAGTCCAGACAAACTCAGACGGGTTTTAGGTAAAAAGGATCCTTATTCAAGTCATGAAAAGAGTCCTATTAACCCAAAATGTGTTGAAATTTGTTGTTCTGTACTACATGTTGCTCTTTTGATGATACAATAAAAGTTTCCCTTTTATCGCACCTAGGAGCTGGATTTTCCTTCCATTTTGCAGACTTGGCGTGAGTCTGGAGATGCTGCCGGCCTGTTCCGAGCTTAGGTGCTAAAGAGTGGAGGAGGGAGCTGTAACCACACCCTCTTGGATTACCCATACTAATTACCATATACGGTTTTGCTACAAATGGCCGAAATAGCTGTAAAAATTTTGCGTATGCCTAATTTTGTTAAAATGCTAAATTTTTTGAGCAATTTCATCATTTGTGGCAAAAACGCACTAGGTTATTAGTTGGCGTAACACTAATTAGCCGCAATGTTTGAACACAACTTCATGTGTGTAGGGGAAGCAATAAGCCTGTACAGAATTCACACAAGCACAGTTATTAGTAGATATAGGCCCTAGGCTTTTCCCCAAACATGACCCTTCACCCTGCCATATTGTGTCTATAACAAAACCACATTTCTGTGCAAACAGGTTTAATTCTGGTTAAACAGTATTGGGGGAACTTTGGTTCCTCAATTCTGAAGCCATACCCAGCCTGTATAGTAGCTCAAATAAAATCAGACTAGACTCCAAGGTTAATTAAGACCCAAGGGGAAAAAAAACAAATTAATGCAAATCTCAGAGGAGACTTTCAATTTCAGATTTCAGATGGTGATTAGTTCTTATTCTGACTATTACTGTTTTTAGTTTATCTGTTTATATCTGAGTTCTAACCATGGTTCTTATGCCTGTTTATAATAGATTTTAGTCTGCTTGGATATAAGTACATCTATCTGTTTTTAGGATTATGTATGTCTGTTCTGCTTTAACCTTGATATCTTAGTCTGTGTTCGCACTGTGAGTCTTGCTTGTACCCCTGCTCTGTATTTGGTATCCTGACCTGTATTTCTCCATGTTATGGAGTTTGGTTTTGTATTATTCCTGTGTGATATCCTGATCCATATTCCTCCATGTTATGGAGTTCGGTTTTGTATTATTCCTGTTTGGTATCTTGATCTGTATTTTTCTATGTTATGGAGTTTGGCTTTTTCTTGTATCCGTTTCTATAGTTCACGTTTGCTGATCTTATGTGTTTTTTCTACATGCACTGATCATATTGTACACGATTACTGATCTAGAGTGTTCTCTGTACATTACGATTGATCTATAGTGTCCTCTGTGTTTTATCACTGATCTGTGTCCTCTGAACCAGTATCTGTTTATGTTTAGTGTTCTGTGCCCAGTGTGAACAGTGTTCTTTGGTTCCTGACCTGTTTAGTGGTTTACATTCAGTTCATCTGATCCTCCCCTACATCTCCTGGTTTTCGCTGTATACTTATTCCATATCTAGTCCTGTTCATTTATTCATATCTGCCATTTATCTTGATTCCGGTTTCTAAACTGTATGTTAGTACGCTATATCTATATCCTGACTGGTTTATCTGGTTGTTTGGTTGTTTTCCCATTATGTTTCTGGCCTGTCCCTGACAATATACAGTATTATTTGTGTAGCTTATCACTCAATGCACTTTAGCGCAGGAAGGGACCGGCACCATGGTTGTCGATTCACCGTTTAGGGCAGATAGGCAAGTAGGCAAGGAGAGTGTTTCTAGGGACAGCTTAGGGCCCACTCTTCCTATCCACCCCATCGGTCAAGACACTCTGGGCCAAAATCTCATGCTTGCTCAGGAGCACTATTTTCCCTATTTTGTTGTGGGACATTTGTCAGGAGGCCTAGATTTCA